>NW_015505617.1:421934-423221 GCF_001515645.1 Sinocyclocheilus grahami | reverse complement strand
ATGTTAGACCAGTTTATGTGTTTATGTAGTATGTTAGACTAGTTTAAGTGTTTATGTAGTTAATAAAACCTTACTTGTATCACACTTGACGTTGTTCATGGTTTTCCCATAACTGGAGTCACTTAATCATGCAGATTTATGCTATAAGCTTTTGTAGAATTGTACAGTAAGGAAGTTATTTCCCTTAACCAGGAAATTAACGTTCTTAGAATTGACAAGACAGTTGACCCTGAGAGGTCAGCTAAATATCTACTGCGGATCTAAATATTCATAATTAATTATAACTAGTTATGATTAATTATTCATATTTCCTCATGAGCTGATTCGTTACAGCACACATGCAAAAATGTGCACCTTTCCTTTTCATTTTTAAAAGTAATATTTAAATAGATTCTTCTGTTTACTTTATAGATCGAGTTTATTAAATAAAGAAATTTTTACGACCTAAATTCACTTTTATTTGTTTTTTTAGTTGTATATATATATGTTTAAGTCTCGTCTTAACTGAGTGATTTTGTGCCAGGTATATTATGACTATAAATATAAATTTATCTTATTAGATTTTTATCATTAAAGAAAATTCATCTGTCAAAATAAAAATTCTCTAAAAAAAATGAAAATTAATGGGGTCCAAAACAACATTGGACAACACTAACTTTGATTATATGGACAAAAGCTTGAAAACAAGCTTCAAAATATCTTCTTTTGTGTTCTGCAATAGAATAAAGTCATCGAGGTGATAACAATATTTTCATATTTTCAGTTGAACTATCACTTTAAATAGTTCCATGTAGCTCCTTTTTAGTAACATTTAACTACTTTTTCAAAAGAATAGCTTGACCGTACTTAACTACTTTGTATCTTGCCTTGCTACAACCGACTTTTAGTTTAGTATCTAAGTAGGCACTCAAACACTGGTGTATGCAGAAATATTGAATGATCATATTTGTATGCATAGATTTTTCCGTCTGTTTCTGTTTGCTTTGACTGTTTGCCTGTGTATGTGTTTGTGCTTGTTTACCAACAGATGTTTGTGTGTGTGTGTGTGTCAGTGTTAGCGTGTGGGAGCATGTCATCTGGGTACACCGATACACAGACACACGCACACACATGCCCTGTGTTGGCGCCCTGTGCTTGCAGTCGGATGGCGTTTGAGCTAGGGCCAGGACAAAGCTGTGCACTGGTGGACTGTCACTCCAGCTTAAATCTGCTTTCTGATCAAAGCCCTCCCCCCTCAGAGCTGGTCAGTCGTCCCCCCCCCCCCCCCTTTCCCCTCCTCCCCCCCCC
>NW_015505617.1:412265-420841 GCF_001515645.1 Sinocyclocheilus grahami | reverse complement strand
CGGCCCCCCCCCCCCCCCCTCCTTTCCTCTCCTCTCCCCAACCTTGACTCTTGACTCCAAGCCAGACGTTGGGCCACCGCGCCACCACGGACACGCGGCCTGGCACTTTGGAGAAAGAGGGCGAAAGATTGTACTGCAAGATAGACGGGATGCTTTGAGTGTCCCATTGAGACACGTTCTTTATGAAGTCATAAAAAACAATGACTGTTCATCTATTAGAATGACCTTCCTTTTGATGATCAGCCCTTGTCAGCTGTGATTTTTACTGCCCAGGTAATGGCTGTTTATACATACACGGTGTATATGGTCAATATAACCATGTAATTCCACATAACCATATAATTAGAATTATGCTGCCATGTAGCGTAATCCCTCTGGTGGGGTGGGTTTTACAGCATGATTGACATTTGAAAATAAATCTTCTTGTTGGGTGTACTCACAGGAATTAATTGCGTGCCAATTGTGTCTAACGTATTAATTTGGCGAGATTATACGAAGCATTAACCAGGCCCTTATTAGTCATGGTTATTCAGTTTATTTTCAGCCTTGAAATCTCATTGCAGTAAAGCCATTTTTGTTTCTTTTGACTTTTTTTGCGATTTTTCCAGGATTAGCCCGCAGCATTAACTCACCCAGCATCCCCAAACTCCCATTAGAGGTTCGAGAAATCCCATCACTCTTTGCTTCTTTTCAGTCACTCAGCAAGACGTTCGTCACACGACTCGTGCACTATAGCGTTCGCAGCACTGCGCGTGTTTGTCATAAAATAAATCGCAAATAAATGAATTCATAATTAGGCATGGGGCTCACGCTGGGAAACAAGTGCTGTGCCAATGATTAAATTTAGTTTGTGGGTTTGTTGCTTGGTGGTGGCAATGCTGTAATTTTTTTTGATGGAGGGGGATGCTGAAGTGTTGCAGTAGGAAGTCCCAATTGCCTTGGGAAAACTTAGCATGTAGCTCTAGCACACTCATCTCTCATTAGCAACTGAGTCCGTGTGGTTTGCTCTAGCTGCTAGGCTGTATACTTGGCTCTAGAATGTTTTCTGTGTTTTTGGTCTAAAACAGCAGGGGTGATGTCTAGTATGTCCGGGGCTGCGGGAGGGCTTGCTCACAGGGTTTCTGTAGTGACTTTTTTTAAGCTTCACTGCTAGATAGAGGATACAGTGATGTGCTCAATCCTTACTGATTACCGATGCCCAGTGAAACCATCAACATGTCAACTTGTGACTTTTTCACTGTGGTCCACTGGAGAAGGTTTATAATGCCTGAAAAAAGCTGACAAACCTAAACTACCATACCCTTATTCCATTAATCTCCACTATCTATGTTGACAGTCGTACACCTGCAAAACAATTTTCTTTCGTCATATGTCATTTTATAAGAACTGGACAACATAACACGGGATGGTTGGAAGCCAGATGTTAGGAATATCCCACATATAACTTGGAATGGAATTTAATACATTCGCTGCATTTACCTTAAGGCATGTCAGGCTATGTGCAGGGCACCTTTCTTCAATGTGCCATTATATTTTAGCATGTTTGTATTGTAGTATGTGTGTGTGTGAACCAAAAACATTTGTAAGCAAATCGTGGGTATTTGCATATGAATTGTGGTTCTAACACAAATATGATGTTTACTTACAACTTCTATCATGCAAGCATCTTATGAACAACTTTAGGGACAGACATGCTTAAGAATCCTTGTAGGTTCATAGAATAACCCGTTCATGGAGTTAATAGGTTGATTTTATTGCATTTAATAAATATCATTTTAGATTTTCATTCCAAGTTTTAAGATGTGCTTAAATATATTTACGGTTTAGATGTAGTCAGTATGTCTGTGTTTCAGGATATATCTAAATGTACAAAAACGTATCTGTAAACATTATCCATGAATTCTAATCAGGCTGCGTGGGAGTGGCCAGTCTGATCACTCTTGTTTGTCATCAGAAACCAGACACTCAAATGTATTTCTAATGTGAGTAGTGTGGGGGGAGTCTTTGAGCAAATAGCAGTGCAGACGAGGTGTGCGTGGGTCGATAAGACCTATATTTACTGACGGAGAGAGGGCTACAAATCATTCATAGGAGGAGTTCATCAGAGCACTATAGATACACTCAATGATTCTCAGCTGGAGGGATTTGGGGGCCAGTCATTTTCACTGCTCCCCAGGGGTAAGAGCGAAGGTCACAGGCTACAGCCTAGATGAGATCGCAAAACGCCACCTGGTTTAGGGTGAAGTTGAGAGGAGAAGAGAGAAGTGGCGAGGGAGAGAAAGTGTGAGAGAGAGAGACAGTCAGAAAGTGCGTTCTCAGCGGGGTCAGTATTAGTGCTGTGTTGGTGTTTCTTGTGCCAAGAAAAAGAATAAACAGCAGAAAAGGGGAGGAAAGAATGTGGAAAAAACGGCAATAGAGTACACACAGGGGGCCAAGAACGGCACGCATTTACAGTGCATTAACAGGAATGGATGGAAGGAAAGGACAGATACAGAAAGACAAGAGTTTGACCATCTCTCCTCTAACTTCAGCTTGTCATTTGATTTTTTAATTTATTGCTAATGTGACCTGTCTCGTAAGAGTGATCAAGAAGAAACAAAACAAACACCTGTGCCATCATGAGTGAGGTCATTTGACTTTAAAGGATATAAAGAATGAATGTTAAATGATTCTAACATGTATACGTATATGCTGACGTATATTTTTCCCCAGATTAAGATTTTATTACTTGATAGATGCTCTTTCTTAACCGAGTGCTCAGTTATGTTTATTTTAAGTTTTAACACTGTCTCAGATGTTTCTCCCGAAATTGCCATACAATTGTAACTCCCATAAAGTTGTAGGCAGAATGTATTAAATCCAGATTGGTTGCCTCCAAAATGCAAATCCAGAAAGATGCAAAGGCAGCAAATGCACATAGAGTGACACATAAACTGGCATTTATAATGACGTTTTTAAAGAAATATAGCACAAACCTTTTTAAATGATGAAATCAAATTTTTACTTGTTGAACATTAATGGAACGTCCATAATGGTTATTCTGCTAGGGCACCTGTGTAAACTTGAGAAGAACTGACTGTCATTGCAAATTGACTAAGAAATCTGCAGTCGTGTCTGGGGTCACTTTGTACACAATCAAGAGAAAATAAGAAGAGTGATGATTGTCATGACAATGGCTTTTTCATGACAAAGGTTTGATGCAGCATTTTGTTTACATAGAATTACATAAAATATATGAGTTCTGTGCATAGTAGCACACAGACATAGTAGTAGTCTTGAGGAATTTTTTTTTTACTATTTAAGATTGGTGTTGTGGCTGTCAAAATAGCTGAGAACTCCCCACTTCCAAGAAATTGCCTTAAAGGGCACCTATTATGCAAAATCCACTGTTACATGGTGTTTGGACATAAATGTGTGTTGGCAGTGTGTGAACACAACCACCCTACAATGATAAAAATCCACCCACTCCTCATTTTTTAAATCCCCTTTAAACCAAGTCAGTCTCACTAGGCCTGCCGTTTTGATTCTCATGCAGTGTGACATCACATTGCATAGGGCCGGGCCACGGGGTTTGATTGACAGCCCTGCATTGCTATAGTTTCCGTCCTCAGCGGTTGTACGCTGTCCTCCATTTTCTCCGCGTTGGAGCAGATGTAACGTCAACAATGTCTCGCAAGCTGTCCCGATGCTCTGTGTTTGGATGTAAGACTTATTACTTGATAGATGCTCTTTCTTAACCGAGTGCTCAGTTATGTTTATTTTAAGTTTTAACACTGTCTCAGATGTTTCTCCCGAAATTGCCATACAATTGTAACTCCCATAAAGTTGTAGGCAGAATGTATTAAATCCAGATTGGTTGCCTCCAAAATGCAAATCCAGAAAGATGCAAAGGCAGCAAATGCACATAGAGTGACACATAAACTGGCATTTATAATGACGTTTTTAAAGAAATATAGCACAAACCTTTTTAAATGATGAAATCAAATTTTTACTTGTTGAACATTAATGGAACGTCCATAATGGTTATTCTGCTAGGGCACCTGTGTAAACTTGAGAAGAACTGACTGTCATTGCAAATTGACTAAGAAATCTGCAGTCGTGTCTGGGGTCACTTTGTACACAATCAAGAGAAAATAAGAAGAGTGATGATTGTCATGACAATGGCTTTTTCATGACAAAGGTTTGATGCAGCATTTTGTTTACATAGAATTACATAAAATATATGAGTTCTGTGCATAGTAGCACACAGACATAGTAGTAGTCTTGAGGAATTTTTTTTTTACTATTTAAGATTGGTGTTGTGGCTGTCAAAATAGCTGAGAACTCCCCACTTCCAAGAAATTGCCTTAAAGGGCACCTATTATGCAAAATCCACTGTTACATGGTGTTTGGACATAAATGTGTGTTGGCAGTGTGTGAACACAACCACCCTACAATGATAAAAATCCACCCACTCCTCATTTTTTAAATCCCCTTTAAACCAAGTCAGTCTCACTAGGCCTGCCGTTTTGATTCTCATGCAGTGTGACATCACATTGCATAGGGCCGGGCCACGGGGTTTGATTGACAGCCCTGCATTGCTATAGTTTCCGTCCTCAGCGGTTGTACGCTGTCCTCCATTTTCTCCGCGTTGGAGCAGATGTAACGTCAACAATGTCTCGCAAGCTGTCCCGATGCTCTGTGTTTGGATGTAAGACTGAACATAAGAGTCTTAATTTTCTCCCAACATCTGAGCTGCTGAGGTCGCTGTGGATTACTTTCATTTTTCAAGGTAATATGCCTCAAAATCTACCTAAATACATGCATCACTCCAGACTCCTTTGTGAATGTCATGTTGTTATAGTGCTTAGCGTTTTAACCGCATTTGTGTGCGTATATTAAGTATTTTAATTTTGTTGTTAATTTTCCTGGACTGCATTTTGCTTCTTTAATTTCATAACCACACTAAATATTGGCTCCTGATTATGACTGTTTGGACCTTTGTTGTGAAGCCAATTTAGATGCTATTGGAATTTTGATTGAATACGGCTTGTACAGAACTATAAAAATGTGGATGGCTCAGATAATTTGTTCTTAAAATAATTGATAAGAATTGTTTGAGGTAATGGTGAAGTCTGACTTTTGCTTACAGACTTTGGTGTCTTGGCAAATCTGACCACAATGTCCAAAATTGTTGAGAATTTCTTTGAAATTCTAATGGAGGCATGTGAGATTGCTGCGGCCTTTTTCTTGATTTGAGTCTTATTTGCTCTCCTCATTATTTCTTATTTGAAGAAACAATTAAGATAATGAAAAAGTCTCATTTGTGATTTTTCTTTCCGGTTCTTCAAAACAGGGGATAGCATTTTCCCATTCAAATTTGGGCAACTTTGGGACTGTACTGAGGTTACTGGGGTCAGTAGTGCAGGGATTGGTCTTTCAATAAGGGAGCCATGGCAACAACACACAGCATGTTAGCTGCCAGGTATCGATCTCAATAACTGGTGGTGCACCTTTAAAAGCTGCTGGAGCCCTGGCCCAGGAGTGGCCTAGATCAAAGAAGCAGTCCATCAATATCATCTTGACTGTCAGCCCACAGGTAACTCTTCACCATCACACTCAATCTCAGCTGCTGATCAGAGACAAAACCACTGTCAGTTTGGATTTGATTCAACTTTAATTTGTCACCCTTGTTTTTTACCCTAGAGCACCGAGATACTCAGGTGGACCCAAGAAATGGAGAAAGAATGAGTGAAGATCTATGGGAAACAGATCAAGAATGCTGTTTTCACATAATGGTTAAGAATTCAGACATTGCATTTGTCTTTTCTCAATCCTTTAGGTTCAACTTACATTTGGTTAAATCATAAAAGTCAGTTGAAACAAAACAGTCAAGACTGGATTTAAAGCTCTTGTTGTTTAATCACTACCATGACCTCCAACCCACCCAGAACATAGGTGTTACACGAATCGGTAGAGATCTCAGCCGGAGCACTGCTTCAGGTATCGACCAAATGCAGCTGTTCACATCGATAACCACTGCAGTCCAGCCGAGTGTCTCTGGAGCTGCACAAACGAGGCAGATAAAGATCTGCTTTTGCTCATCCGAGCTCATCTGAGCTTGTTTCCTTCGACGCACCTTTCTCGTGCATTACAACTGTTTCTCAGGAACAAAGCTCTTGCATTATGGTTTAAGGTGGAAAAAAATATATTTCTAAGGTGACAGTTATGAAGTTGAGCTATTTTTCTCAAACAATATTAAGTTAGGCTGACTCATTACATTGCTGCAAGACAGGCTGATGCAAACCATGTAAATAAACACTTCAGCACACCCTGATTTTGCAGAGAAAGGCATGTTCTAAGGTCAACATGTTTTGTTGGTCCTGGAATAAAATCCTTTAAAATAAATAAATAAATACTTTTTAACCCAATCTCTTTACACACAACCCAAACCCTATCCTAATCCTTAAAACAGGGGTGTCCAATCCTGCTTCTGGAGGGCCATTTTCCTGAAAAGTTTATCTCTAACCCCAATTAAAGCCCGGGCCCGTATTCACAAAACATTTTATCTTACCCCACTAAGAGTTTTCCTAAATAGCAGTACTATTCACAAAGCTACTGAGACAAACTTTTACTAAGGAATAGACCGAAGTCTTAAGCTAAGAGTAAGGGCAGGGTTGACCTTGTTGCTATGGATGATGTCAGCATAGTTACTAACTATGCACACAGTGATTGGCTGATAGTCTCTTTCAGAGATTTATTCATAGAAATATTGTAGAGTGCAATATTATGTTGCCATATTCAAATAAAAAGGTTAATTGCCACATTCAATTAAAGATTTTAAAATGCAGGCTAAGTGTCACTAATTAAACAAGTAGGCTATATATTCAGCTAATTGTCAGCCTCCTATGTGTGCTTCTCGTAAACAATTAGTCAATATGCATAGTCGACTATTAGTCGCACTTTTATTAATAAACCATATAAATCATAATAATGAGCCTTCACCAGCAAATATACTAATTATGAATGTGTTAGGGAAAAACAGCAAGTACACTGCATTAACGTTTTAATAATTTATTGTTACACTAGTGCTTTCTGTTTTCGGTTTAAGAGATTAAGTCGGCGACACTGACTCGTCATCTCCGCAGTATGTGCCTGCATGTTTCATACGGATTACATATACACAGAGTTTCGAAGTGACGCGCTCAAGTTCACAGAGTCCGAGACGGCAGAAAGCGCATCCTGTTTGCTTTCATTATTTTACAAAAGCGCAACGTTTTCTTGTTATTCTGAGTGCACACGAATAAACAAGAGTAACGCATAAAGATGCATTACTCTTATCTGTATGACCAAAAATGACGAAGTATTTTAAGAGCAAATGATCGCACCGGTGCCTCCATCTGTCATGCAGTAGCCCAAGCGCGCTACTGTTCAGCTTCCACACTCTGCACAAACACGTGAATTGCACAATTTTTTTCAAGGCTAACATTAGATTGAGCTGCCATGTAAAGTTGTTACTACATACATATTTCAGATGATAAGCCATATTTGAGGTCGATGAATGTTAGGTGAGCATATGGATGTTCTGCCCAATGTACTATGCTATATTACCACATAGACCAGCCGTTAACGATTTGTCCGTCACGGACTGCATGTTTCCGTCACTTCCTGTGGAATTTTTTTTTTCTGCGACTAATACAATTGAGATAATATGCATATAAACAGCCTTTTAATTAGCAGTGTAGAATAATCATAGCTGATAGTAAGTCATGCAAACATGAAAGAAAATTCAAGTTTTATTTTTTTCAATTCAAGTTTTATTTGTATATTTATTTGCTTTTCATGATACAAATCGTTGCAAAGCAACTTTACAGCAAATTAAGTTTCTACAATATTTAGTGGTAGCTTATCAGTGGTGACTGTCAGTTAATGTACATATGGCAGAAATGTACGGAAAAATCAATTAAAGACGTAATCAAACAGACGATGAACACTATTAACAGCAATTATTATATGATGCAATCAAACTTATAGCAAAATGTGGTAGTTCTGTATGTTGTTTCAGGGTTGGCATCATCTGAGGTCCTCTGAGGGGTTGGCATCATCTCTTCTCAGGTGTTCTGGATCCAGACTGAAGCTTGTGTAAATCCTGTGGCAAAAACAGAGAAACAAATAGAGACATAATTAGCGTAGCTGCTGTTCCAACCAAGCAAAATTGATTTGTTTAACCCAAACTAAAGAATAATAATGTGCATTTGATCAGATATAACTGCAGTACAAGATTATGAGATGCATTATTTGAATGCTTGGCCAAAGAGATGTGTCTTTAATCTAGATTTAAACAGAGAGAGAGTGTCTGAACCCCGAACGGTATCAGGAAGCCTATTCCAGAGTTTGGGAGCCAAATGCGAAAAAGCTCTACCGCCTTTAGTGGACTTTGCTATCCTAGATACTACCAAAAGTCCAGAGTTTTGCGACCTTAGGGAGCGTGAGGGATTGTAGCATGGTAGAAGACTAGTTAGGTACGCAGGAGCTAACCCATTAAGGGCCTTATAGGCAAGTAATAATATTTTGTAACTGATACGGAACTTAATAGG
>NW_015505617.1:368471-406743 GCF_001515645.1 Sinocyclocheilus grahami | reverse complement strand
ACTGCCAAAAGCACCAAAAGTTGGTTAAATGACCATGATGATGGTGTACTTGACTGGCCAGCAAACTCACCAGACCTGAACCCCATAGAGAATCTATGGGGTATTGTCAAGAGGAAAATGAGAAACAAGAGACCAAAAAATGCAGATGAGCTGAAGGCCACTGTCAAAGAAACCTGGACTTCCATACCACCTCAACAGTGCCACAAACGGATCACCTCCATGCCACGCCGAATTTAGGCAGTAATTAAAGCAAAAGGAGCCCCTACCAAGTATTGAGTACATGTACAGTAAATGAACATACTTTCCAGAAGGCCAACAATTCACTAAAAAAAATTTTTTAAGGGTCTTATGAAGTATTCTAATTTGTTGAGATAGTGAATTGGTGGGTTTTTCTTAAATGTGAGCCAAAATCATCACAATTAAAAGAACCAAAGACTTAAACTACTTCAGTCTGTGTGCATTGAATTTATTTAATACATGAGTTTCACAATTTGAGTTGAATTACTTAAATAAATGAACTTTTCCACGACATTCTAATTTATTGAGATGCACCTGTAGTTGTAAAGGACTGCAGTTTATCATTTGGTGCAATGAATGAAGCTGAAGTATTATACGCTGTAGAACAGGTGTGCCCAACCCTGCTCCTGGCGATCGACTGTCCTGCAAAGTTTAGCTCCAACTCTAATCAAAGACACCTGCCTTTAATTTTTAAGTGATCTGAAGACCCTAATTAGTTGCATCAGGTGTGTTTGATTAGGGTTGGAGCTGAACTTTGCAGGACAGTCGATCGCCAGGAGCAGGGCGATAACGCGGAGCCATATAGTTAATATCAGTAATACGCAGCATGCACGATACAAGGAAATGGTCAGTAACATCATCACTTTGAGGTACGATATCTATATCAGTAAGATCAATTCCATGCGATATAATTAAATCTAGCGTATGATTAAAACGATGATGCGAGAAACCAAACTGGATGCGAGAACATAGGCTATATTAAGGATATAATCAAAAATTTGGAGTTGGTACAACCTCCAAACCAAAGCCGATACCTTTTTAGAAGCTTATTATCGTCAAATGTTTCAAAAATGTTTATATTCCGAGGTAGATTGCTGGCAACAGCCATTTTAGGACAGTTCAGATTTGGTTGTAGTGACTTAGATTTAGGAGCTAGTTTTAGTGCTAAAATGCTTTGTGAAATACTCTTAGAACAAAAATTTAGGAGTCCTAAATTTAGGACTGACATGCCCATTATTTTTAAGATCTTCTCCTAAATCGGTGAGTTATGAGCTACTTTTAGCCTTAAGATATTTTGTGAATACGGGCCCTGAACAGCTAATCAAGGTTTGTAAGATTACTAGAAATTTCCAGACTGGTGTGTTGGTGTAGACAAGCTAAATTCTGTAGGACACTGGCCCTCCAGGTGCAGCAACATGACTGGTGTATAGCGTAACCATAAAATCAAATTAGTTGTCAGGAATGTTGTTCCATCAACATGCCATGCTATTTTAAAATCGGTAGTTAGTAGTGAAAAGGTTAAGCAAGTTGTACATTTTTATGAAAACCAGACCATGTCAGTTGCCTTGTGGTTTTAATTTGTAGTCGTCAACACTAAATTCTCTTGTCTTTCAATGATTAGCACATGCACCTCACATGAAACAATCAGCCAAACCTCACTAAGTCACTAGAATTTGTAGAATTATTGGTGTTTGCAGAGATACCATCTAATCGCCTGGTATTATCCCCTCCTTTCAGGTCAATTTCATCTCCCTCCGTATCTGTAATGCCTGAAAGTTTCTAATTAACATGTTCCAGCATGTTGTTTTGCTCCTTCATCGCGTTCTAATTTGCCTAATGCTATGATCTCCCATTTGTGTTTTGTGGGCAAGCTAATTGAATCACTTTTGATGTGTTTATATTTTTAGGGAGGGAGACCTGCCGTTAGTTTCATTGTGCAAACCGGTGCTAATTGCTAAATGAGAGCCAGTTAGCGCCAGCTGCTAATTTAGTGCAACACAGAGCAGATAGAATGCAGTGGCGAACATGAGGGATGCACTCAAGAACTGAAACTAAGGTGTGATTTGGAGGAAGGAGGCTTAATCAAAAGGCTTCTTTCTCCTGGGCGAGGGAAGGGGGTTGTGTTGCCCTCAGCTGGCGCTTGTTTCTTTCCAATCCAAAGAAAAGTGCTTCAAATGCATGACAAAAATAATAATTCTCAAGTGGGAACTGTTGTCTCTCCATTCTCCAGGAGATCATCTGATGAGCTTTGCTGACACTGCTTGATTCTCTTGTACCTTTTTTCTCACCGGTCCACAAAATCGTTTAGTGGACTACACCTCGGAGCCCGGCGGCCCAGCAAGTGTGCGTCACATTGAGCCCTCTTCTAAGCAGCTCTTGGATGAAAGCGAAAGCCAGGCTTATTTCTTTAATTCTTTATTTCATCATTTTGTTCCTTGCAGCCGTGTTCAGGAAAAAAGGCTTTCCAGTACGCTCCCATGGGATGTTCATCTCCTAGCTTCTGTGGCGCTGTCAATTGAAGTGGTTTCTGCACCAGTCCCAGACTTGGTAACTCTTGTGGTTCTTTTGCGGGGGTTTTTTGGGGGGGGGGTCCTTGTTTTCACTTGTGCATGGATGCATTCATGAATAAAGGCAGAGATCCTGCCCAAAAATAAAATTGTGTTCACCATGTGCTCCCCCACCCCCCCCATTTTTTTTTTGTTCACTGTTCTTTGTCGACAGTGTGTCGACAGGCAGGGGAACGGCGCTCATTTCATTGGCATTGACATTAGCAGATGCCACTGCAAGCCTCAGAACTACAAAAGCTCCAGGGTTCAAAGCCACCTTGCCTGGATAAACAGATCCCCTGGAAAAAGAGAGGGGGGGGGGGAGAAAGAAAAAGATCATCATAGTTCTTGCGTGGAAGGTTGCCATGCGTTCTGATCATTTAGTGGCTCCTTGCTCGGTGTTCATCCCTTTCACACTCTCCCCCCAGCAGAGAGTGTATTCATTTTCTATTAGGTGTCCCAATCTGGTTCCATGTTGTTTAAATTGTGCTAAATCCATAGAGATAAATGAAAACATCAGATCATAATTATATTTAAGACTTTATTTATCCTTATACGTGTGTTTGAGAAAGTCAGAGAATGTATTTTGAGCCCTATTTTAGCCTTGGGAATTGTTGCACATGTGGATGTAAGGTAATTTTAACATTTAGATGAGTTTTTCAGTGGTTTTATTGCTCTCCAAATTGGAAATGTCTGTGTTTTTCTGCCACCACCACTAAAATATTCCCAAATTACCTACTGATGAACACCAGAGTTAATGTAATTCCTATTTAAAAACAGTTTGGAAATTATTCCAAGTTGCTGACCAAGAACCGTTTGGTTCCATTACATAGTAATTTGTGTAAGTATTTATGTTGAACTAGGAGGTCCTGGGATGGAGCAGATCACAGTTGGACACTTCCCGCGAATATGATTTTGACACCTTGCTTCGAATTGAGCCCATATGCATGCAGTACATGTTTTGCATTTCCAATTTTGCACATATGTATATACAAATATTATAATTTATATTTTACTTAAAGGACTATATGATCATACTTGCAACATATGACTGACTACATCCAAAACAAATTTTTAGTTTGTAGGATGGCAGAACTCGCTTGTACTCTGTGAATTAAATTGTCATCCAATCACGTAAGTTTTATCGAAGCAGAGCCATGCAAATTTTATTTTACAGATGTCACCCTGAGAATTACCGTCTGAATAGTGCTAATGTATGTGATTCTGTGGGGGCATGAGCTGTGGCTCTATCTTAGTATTGTAGTGGCCTAGTAATAAAGTGGCCTCCCTGATTTCCATACACAGTGTTTGCAGTGATTTAGGGCTTGATGAGAGGTGATTAGGTGACAGGCTTATAATGAATAACTGTGCGCAAGAGGGACACGGAGGAGGACGCGCTGCTCCTCTCCTCACTGTTTACAGGATCTGTGAGATTGCAATCTAATATGTGATTAGCCCCTCTGTTATTTATTCTTCAATTTGGAGGGATTTCTATGTTTTGATAATATAATGTGAATTATTTATTGGCCTAATCTCTGAATTTCCTCTCCTCTGCAGGTCATTTTGCTCCCAAAGACAAAGATATGTCATCAGAGATTGCAAAACAGAATGTGTCAATACAACGATGGGGTTGCACAAATCATTGACTATAACACATTTACTTATACTGTGAGACTTTACTGCTAGCGTTGAGAGCAGGAGTCATCTTTTGAGCCATTTCAATGTCCCATCTGACCCGGTCTTAAATTAAAAGCGTCTCTGTGTAGCCATGGAAATTTGTAGTAATTAGACCTATTTAGCGGAGGTTAATCACAACTGACATGAGCAGATGAAAAGGCGAACAGTAAGTGCTGCCTATGCAGCTGGTAACCTGCTCTGAACTCAGTGGGTAATTTTGTTCGCACTGTGCCTAACATTTATGTTGAGTGCTTAACACTCAACACTGCTACTTTTACATGATACTGATGCATAAAATCATACATGACCTACAGTCACATGTAATCCCTTTATGCTGTTTTTTTTTATTGTGCAATATGCAGTTAGTAGTGTTGTGTTCTACCATATATTGAAATTAATCTGGCCTTAACTATGTATTAATCACTTTCACAAGACATTTACTCTTATTTTATTTAAAAACTGATATTAATCAGTGTCTTAATAATCCATTATGCATTTATTGTTTTACATTCAACAGTTTTAGTATAGTATATGTTTAGTATATATTTACTGCTTGAATTGGTGTATTTTAAAATTTAAGTTCTCAATTTCCGGTAATTTATACTAGACTCCATAGATAAATATGTAGTGGTTTATTTCAGCCTTACAGCCTGAATTTTGGCAAGTGAGACTTAGTTTAGATTATTTATTGATGGATGTATACATTAACATGATTATGGACTGTTAAATACTTTATCCACTGACAGGCGACTGAATAAAGTATATACATTTCAGAAGGGAAATTATGTTTTAAACGTTCATGATGTGTTTGTGATGTGAGCTTTAGCAGTTTTAGACCCTTCTGCTACATATGGAATGAAGTTACTAAGTGCATGGTGACCAGCATTCCAAGCTTTTTTGATTTTAATACACCATCTGGGTATTCGTAGTGACTAGGTCTTGCTGTTTTTTTTTTTTTAACGTTGGTAATAAGAACCTTACAGTAGCTACACCTCACCACTTTACCCACGATTACGGCACTTTACCTTCATTTTGTGCTTGATTTTTCTCCTATTGGAGTTCTGGATCTCTCTTGCTATCACAAGAAGCCATCTGAGGCCTAATGATCTGCGGCCATGTACACAGTTTATCTTCAGTCCAGCAGTGTAATGAGTGGGAAGAGCTCCACTGAGTGGGCCCGCTGGGCCAAGGGATTCCATTAGCACAAAAATGGTGTGGCCATTTCTACTTCTTTGTTTACAGCTCAGCATACAGATGTTATGAAGCATGAAGCAGATGATGCTTCTGGATATGAGTTAATGTTGAAATACATGCCTGTGGGAAGTAGATTGAGGGCCATTAACGAGAACAGCTTTCAAAACCAAGAAGCATGCAGATTGCGAGTCTATATACTGGGATTGCTGTACCCAGTAAATGTTTATATTTTAGAAAATAAAAAGATGTGTTGCTGATGAAGAACAAACAGTAGGCGTTGTTTGTTAAAATGTCAGAATTTATGCGATGAATGCATGGTTACTGATGCAGATTTACAGACTTGATTCCAATTCACAAGCTAATGATTCAGTTTTATTTCTATTTCAATTTTATTTGATTTTGGTGTATTTTATTTACAATGTCCATTTAACTGGCATGCACAAAAACTCTGCTAATGCTTTAAATTATAAAGCTGTGTTTCAGACTGATTTAAACTGGAAACCTGTCTTTTTAAACTATTCATTTATAGCACATGTTCATAAGAGTAATTTGTTTGTGAATCAGACTGCATTGATGACGGTATGTTTTGTTTTTGCTTCCAACCCTTCACTGTTTGGATGGAGCCAATTATTTTTTAAGACTTTATTATAAGACTAGAGATAGAGAAGCGAATACTATAGAAGAGAATAGATATGGTGAAGTTGCAATATGGAAAAAGCTGTTAGCAAATTAGCAAGTCATTCTAACTAATTCATAATGTGTTTTCCCCTGTTTAATGTCCATGAGGGTCCCACCATGTGCATATATTGATGAGCTCAAATGCAATCTAATGCTATGCCTGTGCTGTCAACACTTGTTGTTGAGGTTTGGCGGAGCTTCCCCTAGTGTAGTGCTAATGGAGGATGCTAAAATTAGATAATTAGGGAACCAAATAATGCTGCACTTAGACAACCACTGGGGGTACAAAGGAAGACTGTGTGTATGTGTGTTGGTGCGGAAGCAGTGGCTAGGAGAGCGAAAGAGGGATTAACAGAACTGATTTAAAGGGATTAGCAAATCCCACCGAATCCAAGGAGCCACTAGAGCCCCCTACCACACGCTTCTCAACCCGTAATCCTTTTCAAGTGTGCCACAGAATTGGTGTTCCCTGTAATCTGCCCGATTCATATGATGAAACCCAATACACTTGGCAACCTCTGTGAATGGGGGCAGACAGAAAACAATGACTGTAAAATGCCGCTCAGCCAAAGCTGGATTAGTACAGCTGCAAGTGTTCCACTGGAGCTCCTTTCACAGATGGACTTCATGGAGGTACTTGCGTCAAGAGCCTCCGCATTACTCCACTGTTGTTTTTACGATGGATACTAGTTGTCCTAGATCTGTGATATGTGTCTCTGATTGCATTCATACCTCATGCTCATGCTAAAAGGGAGGGTGTGGATCTATGCTAATGTTCCTCATCCATCATGTGGATATTAAATGGCAATCACTGCTGATAAGAGGGGCCTGAATGTGCCTACAGCCACTTAGAAAACAAAAGGAACGTGTGTCCATCAACAATAATGGGCTGGGGATGCATATTCAGTATAAAACATACATTAGTGCCTCAAATGGAGCTGGGAGGAGGCTGTCTTTGCTATTTGAGCAAAATGGGAAATTTAATTACACGACCATTTGGCGCAAGCAATGGTAACATCACTTGAGGCGCTGCCAAGTCACATTCCCCTTCCCCTATCCAAAGGGAAGGTTTTGAAGAGGAGTGATTGGATGGCTTGAAGACCAATGGAGTCTCAGGTATCACTTTAATGCGATGGACCGGAGGACTCGTGGTGCCTGAGGTAATTATTTTGCTGCCGTTCTGTTGGGAGTTGGGTGGCGGGGCAGCTGTAATTAATGCTTGGCTGATGGATCCAGTGACTTCCTACTCTAGGCGTACTTCAGGGATGGCACGAGAATAAGAATAAGCATCATCTCCAGAGGGCGAAGCCTCCATATTCTTGAGGCGCTGCCAAGTCACATTCCCCTTCCCCTATCCAAAGGGAAGGTTTTGAAGAGGAGTGATTGGATGGCTTGAAGACCAATGGAGTCTCAGGTATCACTTTAATGCGATGGACCGGAGGACTCGTGGTGCCTGAGGTAATTATTTTGCTGCCGTTCTGTTGGGAGTTGGGTGGCGGGGCAGCTGTAATTAATGCTTGGCTGATGGATCCAGTGACTTCCTGCTCTAGGCGTACTTCAGGGATGGCACGAGAATAAGAATAAGCATCATCTCCAGAGGGCGAAGCCTCCATATGTCGGACCTTTAAGTTATTACAGAGATGAGTGATAGCCCATATCCAGATACGAAGTGAATGCAAACTCGGTTTTAAAGGGAAAGTTCAGCCAAAAATGGAAATTGCCATCATTTACTCTCGCTATCATGTCATTTCAAACCTATATGACTTTATTGTGCATATGTGCATTCTTCTGCTGGCAAACAAGCTGCAGTGCATCCAAGTTTCCTGCATCAGCAGCATCCTGCATCAGCAACGTGTGGCGAAGCCTGACACGGAACACAAGAAATTGTTGAATAAAGTTGTTATTTTTATATTATTTTTGCACAAAATTTTTCTTGTATAGCTTCATAACATTACAGTTGAACCACTGATGTCACGTGGACTATTTTAATGATGTCCTTACTGCCCTTGCATGTGATAGTTGCTTTGCAGTCTATGGAGGTTCAGAAAGCTAATATCTTAATTTGTGTTCTGAAGATGCTGACATGACATGAGGGTGAGTAATTAATGACAGAATTTTGGGTGAACTATCCTTTTAATTGAAAGCAAATATGACAACAGTTTTTACTTCTAATAGAATTGCACTTTTTTCATATTTATTTTAAATGAAATAAACCTGTTATTAAACTTCCATTCTATTTCTATCTCCAGATGAACACACAAGTGGACTGGCCACAAACTGAACAGTGAGATGTTTAATTGATTCAGAGGTTAACGATCCAGGCTTAGCATTGCGCTGTTAGTTTTTAAATGTCAGATCTCTCAAACCTGCCCTTTGTGTCAGCGGCAAAGAATGAGAGTGTGCATGCATGTATGTGCACAGGTTAAGTTGTAGCTATCTGCAAAGGTCTGTCATAGAGCACATTGTTACAAGTCCAGTCAGTGGTTCAGCCTAATAACACTGAGCCTAATTCATGTATGAAATCAAAGCCATGGCAACATTTGAAGCACTACCCTTGTGACAGTAGGGAACTCTTTGGTCTTTGCTCTGTGTCCTCAAAATGTCAGATTTGTTATCTTTCTCTGAATGTCCACCTAACACTGCAGAGTGGAAGGTTTCAGGCCATAGTGAGAAGAATGTCCCTGTGGTTAAGCGCTGTCTTTTGCTTTGAGGCTTTCTGGGGAAAAAATGGCCTTTAATGGCCTGTGAAGGTGGGTATAAGAAATACACATCCAAGTGATCAGATAATATCCTCAGCAGGGTGGTCACAAGCTTTGCCACAGTCAGGTTTCTTTTGGCCTCAAACCCATATTAGAAACGTCTGTGTCATATCAATGCATGCTGAAGATTTAGAAAAGCATCCCAGGGTGAATGGAATCAAGGGTTGTTCACTGGTTTTATCTTACCCCTGTCTGGTGCTCAAAGGCTACTCAAAAAGGAGATTGGCCGTTTCTCTGAAAGATCTGCCTGCACAGATCGTTCTGGCTCTGTTAGCTAATGAGTACTTATTTAAAGCTCTCATACACACTTTGGACATTGAAGCAGAGACATCCATCATCTAGTATGCAGGCACACAGCATGCTGGGATATGAGAGCACAGAGTTTTGACATGATGTTAACCAGGACAGTACTTTTTATAGTACTGGTTTTATATTTAAACATCATTTTGGTTTCTGTCAATTTTTTTTGTTTGAATCACAGTGCACCTACCACAGTATAAATGGTACAGCAGAATTAGGAATTATTCAAAATTGTATTGAGAATGGCTTTTAAAATTTTAATTACAGCAAATGTCTCTTCCTGACATGTCAGTTAAACTTTCAGTGTAAAGTCCTGTGTCCAATATAATTAAAATGTGCAGTTAATTAATAAAAGAGACAATTCTTAAGTTACACATAAAAAATAATAATAAAATAAGTAGCCATGTTTGCAGGTGCATAGGCCACAAAGGAATGTCTTGAGGGCCATGTGTTGACTAGTGCTTCTCTAGTTTAAAGAGGAATCCATTTTCTCCATCAATGGGATGTATATCACATGTGTAGATTGAACTAATTGCTGCATTGTTATATAATCAGTGTAAAATTGTCATGTAAATCTCTAATTGCAATAATTTTGTTGCAGTGCTTCAGTCTGGTCAGTGTGATCTACAGTAGAAGAGGCGAGTAATACCGCTATATATTACAGTGTACATTACTTTCTTCGACACAACAATTATGGAGATGAGATTTTCATCCATGCGTTCCAATTGCCTGACTGTGTTTTCATATTAACGGCATATTGATCTCAGATTGCTGGAGCATGTTATTTGGCTACATACATAATGGCCATCATGGCTCCATTTCTATTGCAATGGTGTCATCTGCCTTCTGAGATCACAAGATTGGAATATGCAGGTTTATCACGCAGGAGTCTCTTGTATATGTAATGATCTCAGAAGCTCATGTTGTATGTTTAGTCTCTGTTTCATATAAAGTTTGAGCTTGGCAGAAGATGAGAGGAGAGAGAACAAATCGTTTACCGTATGATGTGCAGTGTTGGTGAGTGTTACTTTTAAAAACATGTTGCATTATTGAGTTACTCACAAAGTGATGTTTCTTCTTTATTTATGCATTTTTTTCTGTGCAAACAGCTTTGATTATAATGGGAGTTTAGCAGTGTTTATCAAGTATTTATTTGAAGCAGCATTTGGATAATATGGAGTACATTTAAAAAGTAACATTTCCAAATAGCAATATGGTACTGCTATCAATCGATTATACAATCTAATCAAATCAATAACATTTGCTAACATTATATTTGCTTAAAAAATAAAAACCTTTGAAAAAAGATACTTTTATTTTATTTACTTTTTTAAATTTATGGTTTATTTTACTGCATTAAATTTGTAGATGTTTATTTTATTTTGATTAAGAATAAAATTGTGTCAGATCACTAAGTCATTAAATAAACATTATGCAAAGTGGCTGTAGAAGAAAGTATATATTTTATTTTATTACTGTGTATTGACATGTCTGTCAAGCTGTCTGAGACAGCATCTTTTCATAGAAGATGCATTCTTGCATAACATTTTTTTTCAATGCTAGTCTATGTACGCATGCAGATTGACACCTTTTGGCTGTTGTATAGCATCTTGCACCATGCCACATTTTTGTAAAGTAAAAATATATATATCTTTAAAAATGGGTCTCAGGACCTCTGTGTTATTTTGTTGCATATCATCTAGCTGTCTTTGAACACAAGAATGTATTAAGCATGATTAATTGCATAATTTTTTTTTTATCATGTTTTTTTTAATTAATGAATTTAATTGACAGCCCTGCTTGTAATACCCCAACACTGATGATGTGTCAGACAGATTCAAGAAATGATCCCTGATGTAGTTTGGTTAGTTAACATAGCTAAGAGCTGCATGCATGCAACATGGGTATTTATAACTCTTACAGCAGAATGTTAGACATCGATGGATCATCCTCTGCACAGAAAGTGAATGAGGTAGGGCAAATTAATTGAGACAACAAGAGATCGGCGCAGTTGCTCAGCCTCAAGGGCGAGTGGCCAAATTTAAGTCAGATTCCATTGAAGACGCCGTGTAGCCTAATTATTCTGAGCTGCACATCTGCTTGTGTGTCTAAGTTGCTTCTTCTGTCTTTTCAGTTTAGTGAACCTTGGAGGCCCCTGCCTGTTCTGAAGGATCTACACACACACACACACTAGCAGGCAGTAATGAGAGGCAATCCGTGAGAAAAAACATGGCAAACTACCCACAGCCACTGCAACTTTCTTTACTGTTCATCGGCAGAACGTTTCCAAACTGCATTCCGCCTCCACACCTCACGTCTCCTCGCGCTGCCTGTCTTCCCATGATCCCTCACTCCTCCCCAACCCTCCCCTCTCCCATCCTCCTCAGCGCAGCACTGATGTTTCCAGCATGGCTTCTGGGAGATGGAAGTTGTGAAAACCTCCCTATTGGCCTTGCAGAAGGAAGAGACAAACAAAAGGGGAGCTGAGAGTTGTTTGAAGCCTGTTGCGAGGAAAGAGAGAGAGTGATATACATCCAGGCAGGAAGCTGCAGCCTCTCAGATTCTATCGCATCCTGTGTGCCTTGTTTGAGCGAATGACTGAACCTTACGCAGAAGGAAGAGACAAACAAAAGGGGAGCTGAGAGTTGTTTGAAGCCTGTTGCGAGGAAAGAGAGAGAGCGAAAGAGATGGCAGAGATTGAGGAAGCTGTGGAGCAGGGGCTCAGCTGCTCCCTGGAGGGCTGGCAGAGGGTTTTCAGGCAAGGGAGGAGAGATCTGGGTTGTGAGGAGTGAGCGAGAGAAGAAAAGAGAGGAAGAGAAGCATAGCTTTGCCCTCGGTGACTGGCAGTGGAAATTGACAGAAATCTGTCGTAGCCACGTTCTCCATCCAAGGCCGGGATGAATTTGTGTCGTCCCCTCTCATGCTCTTGTTAGTTGGCCTCCAGAGGGAACGGCTCCGCCACGCGCCAAGAAAAGAGAGCTCAAACTATGACTAAAACCATGTCTGATCTAAGCGGGAGAATGCTGACTTCTCTCTGCAAGCCGTTTGAAGCGAATAGTACTGGCTGGAGCATTTCTTATACTTATAGATTGGGCTCCGGGTTAAGCCTCGACCGTACAGTTTCTTATTTTCTCGAGAAAAAGAGCCCCAGGTCTGTGCTGCTACTGCAAACTCATTGTTTCTCAGTGTATTACACAGCCCTTTTAGCCTCTGTTTCCCCTGGGCTGTGTCACCTTGTCTGTTTCTGTGCCCTTAACTCATGCTGAGGCCGAGGTTGACTGCTGTGAGCAGCTTATCTATCGATCCCGCCGGAAATCCAGCCGCGTTTGAGAAAATATGTTACAAATTGCATTATGATGATGAACATTTTCCTCTGTAATGCTAATGCTATTATGCAGACAGCTCCATGAAATTCAATCAGCAAATGTGTGAGTAGAGCAGGACTGTGTTGGAAACAGAAACACTGGGTTCAGTAATTTTGTGTGTACTAAGGATCCATGATAAATTAATAATGAGGTATCTTTAGGATCATAGCTGTCATTTATGGTGAGGATGTTCACACCATTTTTGCCATAGGCAATTTTTCCCAACTTGTTTTTATGAAAAAATTTAAGTATTTTACAAGTTGGTGATTTTGTATAAATTTGTACTATGAAAGCTATACTAAAACTTCATATTATTAGAAAAAAAGCACAATTCTCCACACCGATCCTAACTGCCAGTGAGGCGTAAGATTATATGAATATGAATTAATCACCAATTTGCCAAAATTGCTGTGAGATTGTTGTTTTGTCCCCACAGCTTTAGGAAATAGCTTGTGAATGTATCTAATACAGAATAAGCATTTGAAAATGTTGATAACGAGCTTTCATTTTGCTTGTTTGTGTTATAACGAGTGGCGTTAGATGCTTGAATTATTTTTTGCCAATGTTGTATAGTTTCGACTTGGCAAATACTCTTTTACTTTGTGTGTTCATACTATAGATCATCTGGTTTGAGTGCTGTGTGCTTGTGAGTGCTTTGTAACAGTGAGATTGGTTCATTGTAGAATTCATACACTCACAAATCGTTCCAATAATATATTTCACCCTCAACCCTCTATTCACATCCACCAAGATCGTCTTCTGCCTGACAAATTCCCCACATTTAGTCGAGTCTCTACATCTTCCTCACTCTCCTGGATTTCCTCTTATCTCTTCTGCGTGATATACATCCAGGCAGGAAGCTGCAGCCTCTGTTAGTTGGCCTCCAGAGGGAACGGCTCCGCCACGCGCCAAGAAAAGAGAGCTCAAACTATGACTAAAACCATGTCTGATCTAAGCGGGAGAATGCTGACTTCTCTCTGCAAGCCGTTTGAAGCGAATAGTACTGGCTGGAGCATTTCTTATACTTATAGATTGGGCTCCGGGTTAAGCCTCGACCGTACAGTTTCTTATTTTCTCGAGAAAAAGAGCCCCAGGTCTGTGCTGCTACTGCAAACTCATTGTTTCTCAGTGTATTACACAGCCCTTTTAGCCTCTGTTTCCCCTGGGCTGTGTCACCTTGTCTGTTTCTGTGCCCTTAACTCATGCTGAGGCCGAGGTTGACTGCTGTGAGCAGCTTATCTATCGATCCCGCCGGAAATCCAGCCGCGTTTGAGAAAATATGTTACAAATTGCATTATGATGATGAACATTTTCCTCTGTAATGCTAATGCTATTATGCAGACAGCTCCATGAAATTCAATCAGCAAATGTGTGAGTAGAGCAGGACTGTGTTGGAAACAGAAACACTGGGTTCAGTAATTTTGTGTGTACTAAGGATCCATGATAAATTAATAATGAGGTATCTTTAGGATCATAGCTGTCATTTATGGTGAGGATGTTCACACCATTTTTGCCATAGGCAATTTTTCCCAACTTGTTTTTATGAAAAAATTTAAGTATTTTACAAGTTGGTGATTTTGTATAAATTTGTACTATGAAAGCTATACTAAAACTTCATATTATTAGAAAAAAAGCACAATTCTCCACACCGATCCTAACTGCCAGTGAGGCGTAAGATTATATGAATATGAATTAATCACCAATTTGCCAAAATTGCTGTGAGATTGTTGTTTTGTCCCCACAGCTTTAGGATATAGCTAGTGAATGTATCTAATACAGAATAAGCATTTGAAAATGTTGATAACGAGCTTTCATTTTGCTTGTTTGTGTTATAACGAGTGGCGTTAGATGCTTGAATTATTTTTTGCCAATGTTGTATAGTTTCGACTTGGCAAATACTCTTTTACTTTGTGTGTTCATACTATAGATCATCTGGTTTGAGTGCTGTGTGCTTGTGAGTGCTTTGTAACAGTGAGATTGGTTCATTGTAGAATTCATACACTCACAAATCGTTCCAATAATATATTTCACCCTCAACCCTCTATTCACATCCACCAAGATCGTCTTCTGCCTGACAAATTCCCCACATTTAGTCGAGTCTCTACATCTTCCTCACTCTCCTGGATTTCCTCTTATCTCTTCTGCGTGATATACATCCAGGCAGGAAGCTGCAGCCTCTCAGATTCTATCGCGTCCTGTGTGCCTTGTTTGAGCGAATGACTGAACCTTACTCTGTGGAAGAAAATGAGATCCGGTGCTAGACCAGAGAACGAGAAATGTTATCTCTGAGTTGGAGGGCCCAATCCACCAGTCCGTCAGTGTTTACCTGCCAGGTGACAACATGATAAGACCCTCAAAGCAGAAGAACAGCCCCTCTCACTTCTCCTATCACTCTGCCATCAAACACTCTGACTTGTATTATAAGAGCATTTAACCATTAGCAACCATTTGTTCCTTAGAAATTTTTAGTGAGGCACAAGATATCATGAAGGGCACATGGTGTAGCTTGCTCTGATTAGAAATGTTTATATGTTCGATTTTATCTGTTGCTCTCTGATTGTTTTAAGTCTCTTGTAGCATTAAAGTATGACAATAACATAAACTACTCTTTAAAGGTTAGGATAAGATTTTTTAAAAAGAAATTAATACTTATTCAGCATGTATGCATTAAATTGATTCAAAGTGACAGTAAAGACATTTACACTGATAAAAAAAAATACAGTTAGGTCCATATACTGTATATTTGGACACTGACACAATTTTCATAATTTTGGCTCTGTATGCCACCAGAATAGAATTAAAATGAATCAATCAAGATGAAATTGAAGTGCAGACTTTAAGCTTTCGAGGGGTTAAACAAAAATATAACATAAAAATCTTAGGAATAACAACCATTTTTATACACAGTCCCCCATTTTCAGGTGCTCAAATGTAATTGGAGAGTTGTTGTTTGTTTGTGGGTCTTTCTGCCTTTAGTTTTGTCTTCAGCAAGTGAAATGCATGCTCAATCGGGTTAAGATCAGGAGATTGACTTGGCCATTGCAGAATAATCCACTTTTTTACCTTCAATAATTCCTGGGTTGCTTTTGCTGTGTTTTGAGTCATTGCCCATTTGTACTATGAAGCACCGTCCAATCAACTTTGCTGCATTTGCCTGAATCTGGGCAGAGAGTATAATTCTGAAGTATACACTTCAGAATTCTTCCGGCTGCTTCTGTCCTCTGTCACGTCATCACTAAACACCAGTAACCCAGTGCCACTGGAAGCCATGCATGCTCATGCCACCACACTGCTCCACCATGTTTCACAGATGATGTTGTATGCTTTGGATCGGTTCCAAGCCTTCTCCATATTTTTTTCTTACCGTCATTCTGGTACAGGTTGATCTTAATTTCAGCCATCTAAAGAACGCATTTCCAGAAGTGGTCTGGCTGTTTTAGATGTTTTTGGCAAAGTCTAATCTGGCCTTGTTTGCACCTTGTGGTGAACCCTCTGTATTTGTTCTCGTGAAGTCTTCTCTTGATTGTAGACTTTGACAGTGACAGACCTACCTCCTGGAAAGTATTCTTCACTTGGCTGGATGTTGTGAAATGGTTTATCTTTACCATGGATATGATTCTCCGATCATCCATCACTGTTGTCCTCTGTAGACATCCAGACCTTTTTATGTTGCTGAGCTTACCAGTGTGTTCTTTTGTTCTCAGAATGTACCAAACTGCTGATTTGGCCACTCCTAATGTTCCTGCTATCTCTCTGATGGATTTGTTTTGTTTTTGAAGCCTAACAATTGTCTGTGTCACTTGTATGGAGAGATCCTTTGACCGCATGATGTGGGTTCACAGCAAAAGCTTCCAAATGCAAATGGCACACTTAGAATCAACTCCAGACCTTTTACCTGCTTAATTGATGTAGAGATAATGAAGGAATAGCCCACATCTGTCCATGAAATGGCTTTTGAGTCAACTGTCCCAACTGTCAATTACTTTTTGTCCCTTGAAAAGGGGCAAGGTACATATTAAAGAGCTGTAATTCCTTAACCTTTCCTCCAGAATACCCTCAAATTAAAGATAAGAGTGTGCACTTTAAGCCCAAATTCATTATATAACTGTAACTTTAATATGTTTTGGTCAACAGCTAAAATAATAAAAAATTGTGCCTGTGTCCAAATATATATGGACCTAACTGTATATTTCGTATAAATGTTGTAAACATTCAATTCATTAAAGAATCCAGAAAAAAAATCCTGTTTTATATAAAAATGTTAAACCGCACAACTTAATTGAAAAAAAAATGTTATTTGAGCATCAAATAAGCATAATAGAATTATTTCTGAAGGATTATGTGGCACTTAAATTCAGCTTTGCCCTGACAGGAATAAATGACATTTTAAAATATATTTAAAAAAAGAAAACAGTTGTTTCTGACTGTAATAATGTTTCACAACTATTTTTACTGTGTTTTTGATCAGTGAGGTGAGTTTAAACAACTTGATTAGTTTAAAAAAACTTTTCAAATAATTAAAAAAAAAATGTGAACTGGAGTGTATTAAGAAATTATCAATGTTTATGGCAATGAAGAGACTTAGTATTGAAATTTGAGTTGAGTGTTTTAAGTGTCCATTTTATATTTTTTGTAAATGCATCAAGAATCAACTTGTTATATTTGATGAATTTTTGATAAAAATATGCTTGTGATCAGGTTTGCCTTCAAATCATAAAAGAACAGTTTAAGGGGTTTACATGATTTTGCACATTGACATGTTATTTAGCATAATTGACATAAGATTGTGCATGCAAACATGCTCAATAAGGCACTGTGTGATTAGAAAGAACACTCATATTGCCTTTGTTAATTTTCTACACTAAACAGAATTCAAACAGAGAAGAAAAATGGTGTGATTAGCACAGTCCCATTTGATATTGATGAACACACAAAGAAAGCGAACGAAGCACAAAAAAATGCTTTGTTTTAACATAACTACAAATCAGTCTGTGCAGAAGGGAGCCTCTGTTTTATTTATGCTCATCCAGTTGTTGTCCCCCCCTCCCACCATGCTGAACAGTGCTGCTACCAGTCATGTTATTGTCAGCTTGTGTCTTCTGGATGTCTCTATTGATCTGAGATGTGGTGTAACTGGAATCCTGTTGTGGCCCCAAGCAGATACATGCTGAATTGGCTGCGACCAACTGGCAGCTGAAAATCTGGAGGGATGAAGTACGGCCAGAGGCAAGTGAAAAAAAATGCAGTGAGCAGAACCACATGATCACATGCACTTTTAATTACGTACAGTCTTTGAGGGGGTTTTTATCATAAATAGCTGAAATTATTAAAATAACCCCATTAAAAAGTTTGGGAACCCGTGGTTCTTAATACTGTGTGTGGTTACCTGGATGATCTACGACTGTTTTTTTGTTTTGTGATGGTTGTTCATGAGTCCCTTGTTTGTTCTGAACAGTTAAACTGAGCACTGTTCTTCAGAAAAATCCTCCATGTCCCGCACCCTTTCCAGCAGTGACTGTATAAGTTTAAGATCCATCTTTTCACACTGAGGACAATTGAGGGACTCAAACACAACTATTATAAAAGGTTAAAATATTCCCTGATGCTCCAGAAGCAAACATGATGCATTAAGAGACTTTTGAACAGGATGAAGATGTCCAAAAATTTTCTTATTTTGTTGAAATATCATTTTTTCCCATTTAGTAGTGCCCTTCGGAAGCAACAGAAGATACTTGCATGTTTCCCGGAAGACAAATTAAGTACAATTTACCTTGATCTTCAAATTCAAAAAGTTTTCTCTTTATGCATTGTGTTTTCTTCTGGAGCATCAGGGAATGTTTGAACCTTTTTTAATACTTAAAAATGACTGTATAAAATAGTTTAAAATCACTGCGTCCTTACAGCCTACAACAGCAAAATAACCAAAACTAACACAAACATTGACCAAGAAAACAAATGTGATCAACAAAGGACATTTTCGATGTTTTTCCAACTAAATTACCTTTTATTATGTATGCAAAGTATGCTTGCTTTCTCCCGCGCGCTCTCTCTCTCGAAATCTGCATGCACACATATACAGTACAGACACATGTGCACAGCATGTTGTTTTCAGTGCTACCCCACAGTTTTTCAGTAATATAGTTCACAACTGAAAGGCTAGATGACATTTCTTGGTATGTAGGTAATAGGGATGCACCGATACCACTTTTTCCAGTACTCGCCCGATACCGATACTTTTATTTTGGTACTTGCCGATACCAATATTTTTATTGCATTTGTAAATTTTTTAAATATTGGGTACAGAAACCAAAAGAGTATGTATAATGTTAGTTGGTTAACTTAATTTATCAAATAGATACAGTCAAACCAAAATTTATTCTGACAACTTCAACATTTCACACATTATCACAGTTTATTCTCTATAGTTTAGAAAATGGTAATAAAATATGACAAGAACTCAGAGTTAAACTGTGTCAGAACAAATTCAGCTTGATAATGTTAGTCTGTCATTTGCGTCTGGATTGTATTGTCTTCTTAGTTGGTGTTGTCGGTGTCAGGTTTTGGATTACCTTTTGCTACGTTTTGTTCTGTTTTGTCCTGTTATTATTTCCAATAAACTGCACATGGAACTTACCTTGTTTCCTCCTGGCATTCCACAACTATTAATACTTAGTCGGGCAGCCCTTAGCCTTAATGACAGCCTGTAGTCTCCTGGGCATGCTGTCACCAAACCTCAACTTCAATGTTTTTTTCAATTTTACTGGTAGTCCACTGTATTAAGAATTTTTTGGTATGATTTGTCAGTTTACTTTATTTTGCTATCCTCACTTACATAAATGAACTATAGTGTCCTGCACCCACTAGTAAAAAAATATAAAAAATTATATCTGGTCTCTGAATAATTTTTGGTTTGACTGTATATCCTTCGGTTATTTTCACACTTAATTATGCCCATTAAAATGTATTTTACAAGTTTTTGTTACTTTCACTGTTCATTTTTTTGCTCTGTGGTACATCATCTTTAATTTAATAGCATTGAAGCTGCTCCATTGCAGCGGCTTAGTACTGTAATCAAGCGCTTTGCTGTAATAATGAAGGGAACCACTCGTTATAAATCTCCTAACACAGAGCTATTTCAAACCTAAAAAAAAAAAGATTTTTGTTGGTATAACCCCAGGTTTTCCAAACAGGGGTTTGTGAGAAAAATGCAATGTCTGGGGCCATTTTTGATTAATTATTTTGATGTATTTAATGCTTCAAAATTAATTTTAAAATGTTACATCAGCTAGCAGTCATTTTATAAATCAACAAATCTTTCAGTATTCCTTGAGTTAAAAGTAAATATAGCTGCAAGCAGCAATTAAGGGATTGGGCATGAAAGCAACAGTTATTTTAAGTAAATCCAGTCATTCCTAATGATGATTTTAGTAAAATGCAATTTGTTTTAATGTTACAATTTTTGTCTTTTGACCAATAGCTGGCTCAGTCACTGCACTGCTGTTTTTTTCATTGCATGTCAAAATGACAGTGTTGTTGAGATACACCCTTGGATCTTTTTTGACATCAAATTTCTTAAGTTAAACAATGGTCTAATGTATATCTGAGCCTAATTTAATGAATATCTAATAAACTTTGTAGGCCAAAAAAAGTTTTGAAAAGTTGGTGGTGGTGTTCCTAAACTGCTGATGTACTTCATTTCATGGTAGTGATGAAATATACCAAGTTTAGTTTCCATACCTGAAAGCATTGGGGCAATGCAGTGCCACTTTCTGTTTGCGTCACTGTTACCAAATTCGTGGAGATGTTAAACAAGAATGGTTTGGACTCATAAAAAGCATCTAAGATGGTCAACATGTGATGAACACTTTAGGAGGAGTTCGAAAAAAGTAGGTTATTTAGGAAATAAGGCGTATGACTCAGTATGATCACTTTGTTCAAAAGTTCAAAGCAGAAGTACATTTTTAATCATTGTTTGTTTGTTTAGCTATTGATGACATTTTTTGCTATTTTGAGTGACAGACACCAAACTTGAACTAGGCCCCTTTCAAGCCACTGTTTTTAAGTTTGTTAGCAGGAGCACTAAAGTACATGGTTCATGTCTTTTAATTAGAGATTTGCAAGAAACACAAATGGCCAGTCTTATGTCTTATGGTTTGTCCATGGATCTCTTGAGCTGTTAAATACCTGAGAGCATTTTGGCTACCTATTTTTACATGTAGATAAATGACAAATTGGAACCATAAATCATTAGAATAACAAAACTATACAGCAACTTAATAAATGGCTGGCTTTCAGGCGAGAGTTGGATCTCAAGGGTTTATAGAACTCCAGCCTTAATGTGGCAAGGAGACATGTCAGTGCTTGAGAAAATATACATGCCATTCTATATCACTTACCCTGCTGTCATGCGAGGGAGTGCCTGTCTCCAAAGGCACTATGCTATCAAAGTCATCCGTCACCTCCGAAAGGGACGTATGGTCGGTGCCACGGCATTTTGCTCGCTCTGCTCATCTTCGCAGTGGGCAGTGTGAGTAGATTGCATTACCAAAGCACTCATTGAGGAGAAAGCTCTCCATATAATCCAATTGCTGGCGGAGTGTGGCAGCCATTCATCTGCACAGAGTTGGAGGGTGGGAAGGGTGTATCGTACGACTGTCCCGCCAGAGTCCACTACTCATCCTGTTTCACTGATTACTTCTATATAGACAATGCACACACATTCAACCTATCTTTCTTCTGAGTCATGACTGATAGCGCTGAGTTATCGGTACTAAACCCTGTTAGAAAAAAAAGTGGAACAACTGTCACTAGTGCAGTACACTGAAAAGTTATTTAAAGGGGTGGTTGATTGCGATTTCACTTTTTTAATGTTAGTGTGTCATGTTGATGTTTGAGCATAAACAATATCTGCAAAGTGACAACGCTGAAAGATCAACGCAAACGGAGATATCATCTTTTAAAATTTTGGCAGTTTAATGACTACAAAAATGGCTCATAGAGACTACAACAAGTTACTTCCTGGAAATTTACATAACCCCGCCCCTGGAATCACGATAAAGGCCACTGTAACATGAGTGCTTGACTATACACACTTTCAGTAATTTACCTGCGCGCGAACGAGCCATCCGTGGAAGTCCGGAAGCGCAGTTATTTATTTCTAATAGCAAATTAGTTTTAAATTCCATTTGCGCAAATGGGGCAAGTTGTAACACTGCGCTACAATGTGCTATTCTATGACATTAGCAATGTAAATTTACACTATTTACTTTAATGAATTTTAATGAGGAAACCACAAGGAACAGGTGAATAAAGACTGACAGTCAATGTTTAATGTTCAGAAGTTATTATTTCAAGAAATGTAAAGCATTTTTTGCTCATTTATGCAGGCCATCCCAAGCATGGTTGCAATGTGTTCATTGTCAAACTCCAAAATCAGTTACCTGCGCGCGAGCGAACCGTCCGTGGGAGCGCCGGCACAATTATTTATTTGTACAGTTACTACATTGAACTAACACAGCGATATCAACACTTGAAAAACACAGTCTGCAATGTCACCTCACAGCTAGCTTACCCGTAAAATCAGTAAACACTTATGTGAGATTAAAATGTCACTTGTTAGAACAGTCCTAACAGCGTGACTTCTTCTCTTGAAAAGTGGCTTTGTATCGAATGCTCACCAGCGCCAACTACAGGCTTCGGTGACACGCAGGCAACTACACACACAGGCTTTGGTGATGTGATCTTTTTTATTTTCAAAATGTAACAGTGTATAACAAATAAGATAAAAGTAGACACAAATTGGCACATCAGAAATGATCAGAAATTATATAACAACATATAATTTACATGAACTATCACAGGTTTCTACGGAAGTTCTAAGCGGCCATGCATTATTTTTTTTCCCCTTCTTGTTTTCTCATTATAACGACTTATTTTCTCGTTATATCGACATAACGAGAGTTGTTTTCATGTTATAACGACTTAATTTTCTCTTAATTTTCTCGTTATATCGACATAACGAGAGTTGTTTTCTCGTTATAACGACTTAATTTTCTCGTGATCTCGACATAAAAAAAGTTGTTCTCTAAGTTACAAAACTGCGCCAACAGGTGGCCCTATTGACCTGAACATAACTGATGGGGTGTTGTAGGCTATGCTGTATTTCCACTTTACTGTACGCGTTTGGGATAGAATAGGACCTACCTCGTGATCGCTATAATTTGTACAGTATTGTTCATTAGGCTACTGACATTTAATTCATTCATAAATGTTAAATGCTTGAATCAATATGACTATTATGTGTATAAGTCGTTATAACAAGAAAACAACTCTCGTTATGTAGATATAACGAGAAAATAAGTCGTTATAACAAGAAAACAAGAAGGAAAAAAATAATAATGCATGGCCGCTTAGAACTTCCGTAGGTTTCTAATGTTGATAATCTACATATTATCATAATCATATATAATATATAATGTATTCATATATTATTGTCATGTTTAGGTTTGTGTTCGTCTGCTTAGAGATTCGTATTATAATATAATAGCAATCTGTTGTATTTGTATTCTGCATATCTGTTGTGTTTTAATTTTTCCTTTGGTTCTTGTGTATTATAACCCTGAGTTTTAGCCTTTGGTTGTCTGATTTTGTTTTTATGTGGATGCATTGTTCTCCTACGTTTCTCTGAGTTCAATAATCTTCTTAATAAAAATAGGTACTGCTGCATCTGAATTCTACTTCATCACAGCCCTTCACTACAATCTGTGACAAATATGTATAATATGCTATGTATTTTTTTAGTAGTAGCTACTTTTTACTACAAAAAATAATGAATTGCATATAATACATATTTATTATAATCTTTCAGGATCACATCACCAAAGCCTGTGTGTAGTTGCCTGCGTGTCACCGAAGCCTGTAGTTGGCGCTGGTGAGCATTCAATACAAAGCCACTTTTCAAGAGAAGCTCTTAGGACTGTTCCAACGTGCTCTGAAGTGAAATTTTAATCTCACATAAGTGTTTACTGATTTTACGGGAAAGCTAGCTGTGAGGTGACATTACAGACTGTGTTTTTCAAGTGTTGATATCACTGTGTTAGTTCAATGTAGTTACTGTACAAATAAATAATTGTGCCAGGACTCCCACGGACGGTTCGTTCGCGCGCAGGTAAATTACTGAAAGTGCAGATAGTCAAGCACTCATGTTACAGTGGCCTTTATCGTGATATCAAAAATCATTACTGATTGCTTATTAATATGATAATGTTCTGCAACGGTGCTTTCGGTCATTGATTTAATGATTATTTCAAAACTGTTACATTAGATAAAATATTTAAATATTTAGGTGCCTTTATTGAGCTTGCATTTATCAAATATTTTTGTCATATAGATGTGATGCTTAGTTATAATTTGGTGGGATACTTGATTGTTTATTTCTGAATTGTTTAATGTGAGTTTACTTGTATAAGCCACTTTTCGTGTGCAGTTATGCTCAGGAATGTTGTTTCAAGTTGTTGTGTTTACTGATATAGTGCATCAATAATAAAACACATTTCACCTGGAAAAAAATACCCTTCAGTGTCTGCATTAATAATAAATAAATGATTAGTCTTTTCACTTTACATTAAGGTTCATTTTCACAGGTTAATAATGTTTATAACTCATTAATAAATTATTCAAAGCTGTTCACTTTACATTAAGGTTCACTTTTAGATGTTATTAACGTTTATAACGCATTAATAAATTGTTCACAGGTGTCCACTTTACATTAAGGTTCACTTTCACAGGTTATTAACAAATATAACTCCTTAATGTTTACAGCTGTTCACTTTACATTAAGGTTCACGTTTAGATGTTAATAATGTTTATAACTCATTAATAAATGGTTCACAGGTGTTCCCTTTACATTAAAGGGGTGATTGATTGCGATTTCACTTTTTTAATGTTAGTTAGTGTGTAATGTTGCTGTTTGAGCATAAACAATATCTGCAAAGTTACGAAGCTGAAAGTTCAATGCAAACGGAGATATCATCTTTTAAAATTCTGGCAGTTTAATGCCTTCAAAAATGACTGGTAAGGGACTACAACGAGTTACTTCCCGGGTCCGTTACAAGAACCCAGAATTTTACATAAACCCCGCCTCCGGGGACACGCAGCAAAGGGGGCGAGGCCATGCTGCGCTGCTTTAGAGAAGAGGAAGAGAGAACTAGGGGTGCACGTAAAAATCTATTCATATATGAATCGCGATTCTGTCTTCTAACGATTCTAATGAATTCACAAGTTTCAAAATGTTCTAAAGCAGCGTTCTCATCCTGTTTGTTCCTGGCCTCGCCCTGCTCTGCACACACTCTGCCTCTCTCTCGCTCTCTCTCATTCAGATCATCAGCTCAGTGAATACACTTATTTTCACATACTATAGCTATGAGAAACGTTATACATGGCGCGCGTATGGTTGCCGAACTGTATTAAAGCTTTAATCAGAGTAAAACCTTATATTAAAAGCTAACAGAAGCAGTAGCATTTACAAATAACAGCGTATCTAAAAGTATGAGACAACAACAAACAAAAATCTTAGGCCTACCATTAGGCCTACCATTATATTGATAAACAATTGATAATTGATAAAATTGATAAACAATATTGACGATGTGATTGTTTACAATACAACCGGAGCACATGCCGCTGAGCTGAGGGACGTGACGTTTAGACAAGCACTGGCGGTTTAGTGAATCACAACACACTGGGCCAGCAAACCAATCTGAGCCCAACGCGTATTTCTGAGGGAGGGGCTTCATAAAAACAGGAACTCATCGGAGCATTCAAAGGAGAAGGGACAGAGCTGTGTAGAATAAAGATAAATGATGTGAAAAATAATGGGGTTTTTTTTAAACTAAGCATTAACACGTTAGACTGCACCCCATAAACACAATCAAGCCTAGAAAAAACAGTCAACCACCCCTTTAATCAGCAACAATACATATAACTATTACACAGAATCAGTGTAAAATGAGCCAGATTTAGCCAAAATAGCTAGTTTTCATATATAGTCTCTGGGAGGTTGATGGAAAAGGTAAAAACAAAACAAAATCAATATATCAATACAAAATGATTAGGATCCCTATAAATGTTTACAATTTTGATTTGACAACAGCATAAATTTTTTTTTAGATAAATAACCATGATTTTTAATTCTGGTGGAAGTCTATTCCATTCATGGGCTTCTCTGAAAGCAAATGATAACTGACTAAATGTACTTCTCAATTGTATATTACAAATAATCCTAACTTATAGCTCAAACATAAATCATAACTATAATTTGAACTAATTATTACTAAAATTACTTAAATATAACTAAAATATATTACTTAATTATAACTAAAATTTCATTTATTTTATTTTATTTTTCAGCGTAACTCGTGGACCACTTTGAATTCTTCATGGACAGTTGCCTTTGAGAGTACTGCCATTGATAATTTTTATTTTCTGGCTGTGAAGGGACACTGTTTCTCCAGAACCTTTAGACAGGAGCATGACTAGGGTTATAGGTTTGGACGTAGGAAGTTGGTGTGGCCTAGGTGGACGTAATCAGATGCTGATGGTACAAGCATCGGGACGCAGTGGCATTCTGTTCCAATGGTTTTCATATTCCTCCATTTCAGGTCACGAAGCGGGACAGTCGAGAGCATCAGGATATAAAGATGATCCCGCACCTTCCGTTAGCGTTGTCTAACAGAGCTCCATTACTGGTGCCTTTTCGCCTGGCAACAGCTGTGAGGCTGGGCCACTTGCCATCCTCATATTGATCGGGCCTGCACCCGCCTCCATTAGTGCCCCTGCCTGCACCCTGAAGGAGGCAGACTGTCTGTGGGGAGCTATCACTGCCAATAAATTACCATACAGGAACAGTGCATCAGAGCACATACTGAACAACTTTACCTGCAGCGGTTTCATCTCAAAACCCCGTTCAGCTTTACGTTGTGTGAAATGCTTCAGAAATGAATGAGGATGAGTTCTTTAGTTTGCGTTTGGTGTGACGTACATGGCAGGCTCCATTTGCACTGACCCGGGTGCTACGCACACACAGAGACTCACATGCTCAGAGAGAGCCGGGGTTGAAGTCTCATTAACATTTTATAACCTTCCTCCCTCTGAAGTTCTTTTTTTTAATGGGGCTTAATTACTACATGCATATTGATTCAACCCTTCCCCTGCACTTCCTGGGTGTAGTATCATCTCCCCAAATCAAATCAAGCTGCTCAGCAACCCACCCTCGCGTCTCATCTCATCGCAATGGCCTCTGCGCTGGCCCTTTTGATGACTGCGAACGCGTGAAATGCTGCACTCAGATAGTCTATATGCATGTAAAGCAATATGGGGAAGTTATTTAAATGGGGTAAAGTTAATGCATTTGTTGTAAAAAAAACTAAGAGTTGTGGAGGCAGCTGAATGAATCAGGATTAAGGGCTGAGGAGATAAACCTCTTTCCAGCCATAATAAGGCCTGATTACCTCTGATGACTGTGCTGTAAATTAATGCCTGAAATGCCAGAAATGCATAAAAATTGACAGTTAAACAGGAGCTGAGCTCATGAACCCAGCGGCCTTGAAATCCCTGATAAGCACAGCTGTATGTTTAATTTGTTGGTGTCTGTGCATGTTTAAAAAGCTCTCTGACAGAAATTGACCAGTGCACACACATGCAAACACACATTAATGCAGCAATCGGCTAATGTGGCTTTTGTAACACTTCCTCTATGTAAAACTGTGACGCACAAAAAGAGCACATAATAAAGAGTGCAGAAGAACTGAACCCCATACAAATAACATGTTTAGGTGAAAATTTGCGTATATTAATAAAGCAATGCCTTTGTGCATTGATGCTGTGATGCTGTAGCGGTCTGGTTTTCAGCATTTTTAACCACCTCCATTTTTTGGGGTTTCTGCAGTGTGAATTTTGACAAGAACAAAGGTACAAATATTTCTGTACAAATTACAAATAGATTGTCAGTTAATAGGAGGCTGTAAAACTGAATGCATAATAATCAGTGATGTCATTTAACTGATCAAAAATACAGTAAAAAAAGTAATATTGTGAAAAAGTATTTTGTATTATCAATTTAACTCTAATATAATAATATTATACATATTTTTATATATAAATTTCATAAATAATTACACAGTAACAGCAAGTAACGCCGAATTTAAAGGGGTCATCGGACGCAACATGCATTTTTTCAAGTTGTTTGAACTAAAATGTGTGTTGGCTGTGTGTGTACACAACCACCCTATAATGATAACGATCCACCCAGTGTTTTTTTTATCTCGCTAAATCATTTCCCCTTTCTCATATCAAGCCATTCTCAGATGCCTGTCTGTGTGACGTCACACAAACCCAGGCCACTCCCACGATTGTTGATTGACACTAGCGTTTTACCTTAGACCCGCCCTGAGTGAGGTGTCATCAGTCCACCATTGTTTCGACTTGCGGTTGTAGACAAGAATGTCTTCTAAGTGATTGAGGTGTTTTGTTGTTGGATTTAATAATGAACATAGCAGTCGTCATTTACTCCCAACATCTGAGCCACTGAAGACGCAGAGAATTACCTTTGTTTTTGAAGGGAATGCACCTCCTGATCTACCTAAATGTGTCTATGTTCGAAAAGCAAGCTTAAAAGCAACACTATTTGAAATAGAAATCTTGTATCTTAAATGTATATGATATGTGCAGTCTTCTCCTGCCTATCTCATACTTAACAACTCTCAAGCCTTATTTCGCTCTGGCTAAGATCATCATCAAGGTTATTATGCATCTAAACACCACTATTGCTGCCTCCGGCCACACTGGTTACTTCTCAGTAGGCAGCATTATAGCTAAGGAGATTCAGGAGTAGCGAGACCGTATGGTGGTGCAAGGAGAAGATGAAGTGGTAGCTTTTACCAGGTACCATAAATTTCAGTGCCATGAAATAGGAAGCAACTACCCAGCTCCCAGATGTTTGCAAGGCTTCATATATGGCAACATGAATAATGAGAGGCACTTGGAGGGAACTCAATTTCTTCAGCTTTATAAGGTTGCGCCTATATATGTGCAGAGAGCTGGAGGCGAGAGTGAAGGCCTTGTGGGAGGGCCAGGAGGCTTTGAGCCACTCTGGAGCCTCTTGCTATGGAAGATGCAGCTAGTGAAGTTGATGAGAGGAAAGGAAGTGAGAGCGAGACCATCACATCAAACCCCTCCGCCGGGTCCCCGACGAAGGCTTCCCCTCAAATGTGGATAATTGCTTTCCTCCCCAACACATCCTGTACCTTCCTCCTCCCCTTTATTCTGAGCCGATCTCCCAATCTCAAGCATGCACAAAGATGCGCTGTGGAATAATGTAGCGCAGATGTCATCCTGCTTATCAGAGTGTTGGCACTGTGGCTGAGGAGTCAGCCGGCGCTTTCATACATAACAACCCTTCAGAATCAGACAGAGGGATCTGTGGGCCTGGAGCGATGGAATGTGACAGGCTCCTGTCAGAGCGATGGATTTCCACATTTGCCCGGGTCGAGGCCGACAGAGCAGTCTGAGAAATAGAAGAGAAAGCTACTTTCTTGCAGTTTCTCTCTCTTTAGCTTTTTACTTTCTTTCTTTTTCTTTCTTTCTTCCATATATAGACGGAGGAAACGTATAATTAATTCATCTCGCATTTTTTATGTTATTTTCTTCCCCGTAAGTGAGGGTAATTACACACTAATGAGTGGTACAATGAAGCACGCTTCTCCATCACACCAGTCTTTGGAGAGAGCTGGGGCGTGATCTATGGATGCCCCTCACTGTAAACATTTGCAGCTTATTATAATGCAATTAGATGAACGTGCATGGATTTTGCACCTGGACTTGCTAGCTGAATTTGTTTAGGATTTCATCTTTGAAGTTTGTTTCAGAGTTGTCGTCAAAGCAACAGGTCTATATGCTCCAACCTGTTCAAGAGCAGGTTTATTTACCATAGATTGTGTCTTCATAATTTGAGGTGAAATCAGAAGTCTGCCTTAGCAATAGTCAATCCATTCTTATGAGAGTACCCTGTTGAACCAATTAAGTATTATACATAATAATAATTATTAGCAATTTTAAATAATGTATAATTTACTTTGTGAGGTTATAGCCTAGCCCAGGGTTCCTCAAATCTTGCCCTGGAGGGCCAATGCGCTGCAGAGTTTAGCTCCAACCCTGATCAAACTCACCTACACTCTTAAAAATAAAGGTGCTTCAAAAGGTTCTTCAAGCGATGCCATAGAAGAACCATTTTTGGTTCCACAAAGAACCATTCAGTCAAAGGTTCTTTAAAGAACCATCTCTTTCTTACCTTTTTATAATCTGAAGAACCTTCTTTCGCCACAAAGAACCTTTTGTGAAACAGAAAGGTTCTTCAGATGTTAAAGGTTCTTTATGGAACCATTTAGAAAAAAAGGTTCTTCTATGGCATCGTGAAGCACCTTTATTTTTAAGAGTGTACCTGTGATTTTCTAATGATCCTGAAGACATTGATTAGCTTGCTCAGGTGTGTTTGATTAGGGTTAGAGCTAAATTCTGCAGGAAAGTGGAACTCGTGGGTCAGATTTGAGGATCCCTGGCCTAGCCTATAGCCTTTTTATATGTTATATGTTTAGAGCTAGCAGTTTTACATCATACATTTTGTGGAGCCTTACATCCTTGAAGTTATATAACTCAAGTTTTGTCAGGATTGTGCTTTAATAATAACACAAACTGTAAGTTGTTTCTTTTTTTCCCATTTTTATTTCTATAGTGCAGGAAATGCACATTAAAGAGTGCTATCTGTTGTGTCATTAGAAAAGTGTAGCTGGCATTTATAAATTTATTATGATTTTGTTTCCTGACCACATAAGAACTCAGACGTTTAAAGAGCACTTTTCTGTCAAAGTGCAATTTAATTGCACTATCAAAGTGCAATAAAATTTTTACAAACTCAACAAATTTCGAAGTTCAACAACTCTAATATTGACATTAAAAACACCAGAAATGTGTTGAAATGCAAAAACAGAGGAACAATGACAATGGAAATAATATAAAAGGTAAAAACTTACTGTATTTATCTGCAACTTTCTGTGAGCTTTCTCTTTATTTTTGGCTTTGAAATTCTTAGTCTTCTAAAATAACACACATGCTATATATTATGTATTTTGTATGTGCGTGTTTTATATTTTATTTTCTGTATATCTCAGCTTTACTTTAATTTTAGTTAGTTTTAAAAAGGTTAAGGTTCCCTTTATTGCCATTCAGCACTTACATACAGGTGTACAGGGAAAACAAACTATTTTATCATTGGTGGTGCATCTAAACTGAACATAAGTAGACCCCCCCCCCGTTTTATATTTTGTTTTTATTCACTATTAGTTTTAGTTGTCATGCCTTATACCACAGATTGTTCCATTAGCCTGTGATGACACCCAATACATTATCAGAAAATGCATTATGCTCAGAATAAAACCAAATTACCATCACAGCATACTGCAATACAACAAAATGTGCTATACAGTAAATGTGCCATAGCTGCTACATTTACCAGTAAATTGTAAGATCACTCTGGCATCTCCTGGGCATTTATGACTTAGCAGCAGTGTTGACTGAACCACTCAGGTTTAGTCATTCACATATGTTTTGTTTGAGGCAGTTTGTAGCAACTGCTTTACTGTGTGTGATAGTAATTTCTTTTTTGTTATTGTCACTATTTAATGGACTCCCACTTTGTTGCACACCAGTTCTTTTTTCCTTAGCTAACCACCACAGTTGATTGACCATTTAAGATTGTAATTTAGGTTATTTTTACATCATGTAAAAAAAGCCTGTGGTGGCTCATGTTACCAAAATGACCCCTTCCACTATTAACTACAAGTATGAAAACTAAAATCTTTTTTTCTCTATAATTCAATATGGTTGTTATTGGTGTTGTAGCACATAATATGATAATAGTCTTGTACTGAATAACTCTTTTCTGTACCATATGATGTTTTCCTGCTTTAGTGGGCTACACTGATTGTAGTGTCACATTATCCTCTATTATTATTCAGCTTTTTGCAGTGCTTTCTTCTCAGCCATTACTGTGTAAATAGTTTACATTATTGTATTGCACATGTCTGCATTTGGCTACTTCCTTTTCAGCTCACTGTGCTGAACACAATGACCACTAGTCTGGCTGTTTGGACAGTAATTTGAATAGTGTGTAAGTGTGTGTTTAGTGTCTGTGGGAGTTAAGGCCGTGGACTGTGAAGTGCTTGAAATTTGTTGTGGGGTCAGGATCAAACGGTGGACGGTTACGATGTTGCTTTGTTAATAACAAACGCATATAGCTGGCACGAGCCAACTCTTTCATTTCAGGTGGTGTTTGCCGTCGCCTTAATGGTGGGGTGATACAACTAAAGTGCACAGTGATTGCATAATGGATGCACTTTTTGTCTGCAGTGCTTTGGTGCATGACTTTTTATTCCTCCTATTCAGGCTAATAATCTTACTCAATTTCCATTTATTTTACAAGTGTTAAAATAATCAGTTTACACTACTCTGTTTTTGCTAAGATTTTTTTTGTTTTTGTTTTTTTAGTCTTATGCTCACTAAGGCTGCATTTATTTGATCGAAAAATGCAGCAAAAACAGCAATATTGTGAAATATTGTTACAGTTTAAAATAACTGTTTTCTGTTTTAATATATTTTAGAATGTATTTCATTCTTGTGATGGCAAAGTTGAATTTTCAGCAGCCATTACTCCAGTCTTCAGTTTCACATGATCTTTCAGAAATCATTCTAATATGCTGACCTGACAAGGAACATTTTTCATATTCACACAATATTTTTGTGGAAACCATGATATATATATTGATGATATATTGGCAATATATTTCATTTAGTGCATCCTTGCTGAAAATTATTTCTTAAATTTCTTTAAAAAAATGACCCTAGACTTTTGAACGGCAGCAATAATATACACAATGGCCTGAAGAATATGTGTGTTCATTCAAAGAAAGGTTTTCCTATGAATTAATTAGTAGAAAAGTCCATTTCTACTGTGCATTTGTGCCTCTTGCTTCTGGAGAATGCAGCTGAGAGTCTGCTCGCATTCCACAAGGTTGTAAATGTATCGGGTTACCATGAAACCAGGGTCCTGTTCGGCGTCCTGGGGTGTTACAGAGTATTTGTGAAATCTAGCTAACAAAATATATATTGTGTGTTTGAGTGGTCCAGATGCTACAGGTATGTCTGTATTCTGTACAATCTTTGCCATACTGATTAGCAGCCAATATTAGAAAGCTGTATTACTTATTACTATTGGATGTATTTCACCCATTTACTGGAAGATTTAATTTTTTTTTATGTCTAGATTAGCTTTGCCATCATCTAACTCTAACTTTGATTCTAATTTATTAAAATTGTTGAATGTTATTCTCAAAATTAATATCCATTTGTCATACTGTAGACTACATTAAAATGTGATATCTAAATTCAGCATTTAAATTATTTAAATTATTTATTTAATATAGTATAGAATGTTAATAATATCTGACATTTATTGGTTATTGTGTATAATATGAAACAAATTATTACATTTTAATAGCGGTAGATCCTTACTCCAAACATTTTATGGTACAAAGTCCCTCCAGAATCAGATTCTTTGAACTTCGTGCACATCTCCTGTCCGTCACTCGAGAGAAATTTGGCTACCTTTGGTTACCCATCTCTCCCTTTGCTCACCTCACTGTGAGACACACTGACAGCTTGTCACCCTGGCACCCGTCCCCTTCACCGGCATCGGCCAATCCCTCTGACACTTCTCCCCTTCGCAAAGGTGCTACCCCTGCTGACTCTGTCATCCCAATGGAATATAATAGTCACCGTCCTTGACGGAAGGCAGAATTTGAAGAGCATATATCCTCAAACACGCCGCCGCATTCTCACCCACTTTCACACCGACTCAAAATCACAAAACATAGCCAGTCGTTTCAGATCAACTCTATGTGTGGGATTTGAGAGTTTCTCTGTTTACCGTTTGGACAGATTCAAACACTTCAGTCACCTGTTTTTTCCAGTTTAGCAGGGATGGAGTGTGTGAATTTTTTTCTCTCTCTGCTACAGTAAACTGCCTGTCAGTCAGGATTTCTCATCCCGTTTGTCACAGATTTTCTTTCTCTCTGTCTTGTTTTGCAGCTCACCCAATACTCCGCCTTTCTTCATCTCTGCGTCTCCCATTTACAGGCAGGGACCACTTGAGGTGATAAACGCTATTTTGGGCTCTATCACGTGGATTACAGTTATTCGGCGTCTTTTTTTATAGCCCTGCGCATAGAAAGGCGCAACTTAATCGTGTGGAAGCGGCCTGCCACTCTACCTGCTATGATAGACTGCACGGCTGTAGGTTACAGAGCTCAGGAGAGCGGTGACTCAGCCATATGTCCCGGCTCTGTTTCAGATCTCCCACTGTTTAAATTGAGTCTTAGCGGTTAGAGATGCACTTCTATGCCCTGCCTCGGGATGTCTTTAATGAATGGTTACACTCCAGGAAAGGTTGCTTTGCTTGGAATTGAATCCCCATTGCTCTTGGCTTGATTGTGCACACATGTGGCGTTCAGCAGGACGTCTGCCTCATTCTGTGGAAATGATATGGCAGAAGTGAGTTCTTCACTACATATAAAGAGCACTTCTGATGACTTGAATCCTAGTTTGTTAAGCAGGGCGATGTAGTGCTTTTCTAGAGTTTTTACCTAATGACTGATGACTAACGTCTCACTTTGTTACCTTCCTTTTACAGCTTGGCCATTTGTGGAATATCAGCTTTTGAATTTGAATTTCATACATCAAATTTTTATGCAGGGCCTTCAGTCTCTAGAAGAATTTAATTCTTAAGGACCTTTATGTGAACTGTATGTGAAGCCCTTGATAAGGATAATCAAAGTGGAGTTTGGCTTTGCATTAAAAACCGTGTTTAATCAGATTTCAAACCACTTATGATTGATTTTCATGTGTTTTTTCCTGTTCAGACTATCAAGAAAAAATAATAATATTTGAGTCGTATGGGCAAATAAATAAATAAATGAGATTTTTACATCCAGCGCACTAGTGATAAAAGCAGGCATCAGTCTAATAATCTGTGTGGGAGAGAAACAGTTCTACTTTAAATGAACACCATTAGGCTTTGCTTTTCCAGCAAATGAGCTCTTGTAGTGTCAATTTTGTGAAACATGTTTAACATGTTTTGATTTTATGTTTTCACTTCTTGATATTAAGTGCCATTAGACTTGTCCAGATTTGTTGTTTTCCAAATGCCCACCCGATTTCAAGTAAAAGTGGCCTGGTTATCAACTATTTTGTGGTTCGTAATAATGTAAACAATAATATCATGTAAATGCTGGGGTTTTAGTAGTGTTAAGACTTTTTTATTATTCTTAAATATTGTAGTATTTATATTATAATATTTCAGTATATATTTTTTTGATATTGCAATATTGTAATATAGCAATATCAAATAAAATTAAACAGTTTAAGCTATTAAAGTAAAAAAAGAAACGGAAGAAGCAACCAATCTTTTCTTCCATACTGTGGCGAACATCCATGTGTACAGAAAAAGAAAAAAATGTAGGACAAGACTTTGAATTTCAGATCTGGCTGTTGCACACAAAAGTGAATGCAAGCTTGAAGTTGACTGTGAAGGTATTGGTTTAAAAGGACTAAATGATTGGAGAAGTCTATTGTTTTCACTGGAAGATCGAATTATGACATTTTGATTAAAAAATTTGAGGTTGAAAACAAAATCATGTAATGATCTATAGCATGCATTTATGAAATAAAATATTTTTTATTCGATGATGGCTTCAAACGTAAGCATGTGAATGTTGGCTTGTTAAAGAGAAGTAACATTATACGTATAGCCATGTCTAGGGGCCAGAATATGATAGATGCATGTGGGTGGGGTTTTTTTGTTTGACTTGGCCCAGTAAGAATCCACCCACACCACCCTAGCGCTTTCTTCATAAAATGTAAAAATTTAGTTTTGATAATATGATTGCATTTTAAAGCTCAGTTCTCCAAGTCTGGCACAGGAGGGTCCTGGGGGGCTTTATTCATTGTGTCAGTGGACAGTAAACCGTCCAGTGTCTAATTAGTTTCTTCATCCATGAACAGGAATCAATTCCAGGACCAGGGCTTTGGCAAATAGTTTCCTTTGAAGCGGCGCTATTGCAGATCGCAGAGTTCAGTCCGGCTGAAAATAGTTTGCTTCATCACGTCCTGAATCGGACGGTTTGCTGCGGCTATAACATTACTTTGTTGTTGAATAAAACGCTCTACCTGTATTCCTCCCAGGGTGACTCACTCCCCCCTGACAACCGCGAACACTTGTAAACCGCTTTTGCTGAAAATGCTGCTGTGGACAAATATGTCTCATAAATAGCCTCCTGTGTACCACACTACCCATCAGCCTCGCCATAAACCGCTGCAGATTCAGCTGGAGAAAACGGGCGAGGGAGGCCCCCCAGGCCAATTTACTGGCCCCCCTGATGCGGCGCTGTGCTGTGATCTGTCAGGCGGTCACTGGAGCCTCGCGGTGACAGACAGGCCAGCGTTCCACTCGACCCGCTCCTCAACAGAGACCGAATTAAAGAGTCCCCCTTTGCCAGACAACCGCTCTTACTTTTGCGCTCTCTGTCTTGTCCTTTCTTCCAGTCTCTCTCTCTTTGTCTCTGTCATTCCTCAGCACACTTCATGATCGTTTCTCTTGCGTGGAGCTGCTGGAATGGGCTTACTCGTCCTCATTAAGTTTGAGCACAAGGGGGCTAATCCTCTAGCGAGCAGCCGTGGATTTGTGCTTCCCTCAAAGTCTGAGCTCACAACTCCACATTTTAGATATCGCTCCGGAAAGTTCTGATGCTGTCTAATCCCCCGCTCTAGTCTCCTCACAGAAGGTATACTCTCAGACTCATCGCTATTGGCAGAAGTGGAGTCAGAGCTTGTCCTTGGCCCAGTGAGGGGCTCACAGCGTGCACGGTTGCGTCAATGGGCTGAGAGCCATCGCAGCGACTGCGCTAGCCTTCCATTAGTCGGGCGGTGTGTGCCTCTCTCTCTTTGTCTCTGTCATTCCTCAGCACACTTCATGATCGTTTCTCTTGCGTGGAGCTGCTGGAATGGGCTTACTCGTCCTCATTAAGTTTGAGCACAAGGGGGCTAATCCTCTAGCGAGCAGCCGTGGATTTGTGCTTCCCTCAAAGTCTGAGCTCACAACTCCACATTTTAGATATCGCTCCGGAAAGTTCTGATGCTGTCTAATCCCCCGCTCTAGTCTCCTCACAGAAGGTATACTCTCAGCCTCATCGCTATTGGCAGAAGTGGAGTCAGAGCTTGTCCTTGGCCCAGTGAGGGGCTCACAGCGTGCACGGTTGCGTCAATGGGCTGAGAGCCATCGCAGCGACTGCGCTAGCCTTCCATTAGTCGGGCGGTGTGTGCGTGTATGTGGCGACAGTAGCCACAAACCGATTGGAAAGCTTTAAGAAGCGCACTTTTGACATGCGTTCCCATTCCTGCACTTCCCTAAGCTGTCAGCAGGGCTTGCCGTATGAAATTATGGCGGCTGATGAAGTGTTAGCCGCTTAGCAGGAACGCTGCATGTTGTGGTTCACTGTGTCTCCACGGCATCCTCTCGATGGAGTGAGATGAAGGGCCAGGTTGAGTTACATACATAACAAATCCATTATCTTGGGCGTTCAGTGACCTTCATGGAAATGGGTTTGTCATGTTCCAAAGCCCCCTTTAATCTTTGTCAGTATTATAGCTAATAGATAACCAGCGACTGATGCTTTGCTCGCTGGCGTACGGTTGGTTTATGAGGCCACACCCTTTAGGCGCCAGGGTTTTTTTGGAAAAATGCTGGATTTTGACATCAAGATTTCAAAAGCTTGTAGCTTGAAAGGGCTTAAAGATAGAGATCTAATGTAAATTAGAAAAATGTTGGGCATGACCGAAAGTTTATGTGGGGTGTAAATATACTCATCTAATTTGCATAGTATGACGTCATCAGGGGGCGGCCCTCCTGAATGTAATAATATTCAGGAAATAATAGATATTGAATTGATGTTGATTTGGTTTTTTTGGTCTTTTTATCCTCATTACAAATGATCAGAAAAGAGGAAACCAACAATAAAACAGGAGAAAGTACTAAATTATTACTATATTACTTTACTATATAGTAGTAAAACACATGTGAACAGTAGCCTACTTTTTGATCAGTTCATCAGTAATATTCAGGAAATAATAGATATTGAATGGTTGTTTGAACTTATCTGCATGTCTTTTTTTTCAGGAGTGACCGATCGTCATTTCCAAAAGGCAAATATTCCCCTTCAGAGTCAGAATCGGTGAATAACATTTGCAACACATCCTCACGGTACAACTTTTATTAGCCATTTGGCGATTTTCTCTCACAAATCTCACAGCTTACCCGCACGCTATGAACTGAACTGCTTCCGCATCAATGACACGATAGCTCACTTGCTCTGCTATTTCCTCGAACACTTTGAATAGGAAGGTGACGTAATTTTGGTCTAGAATCGAAGTACTACATGTCTGCCATCTAGTGGTAGGGAATACAAATGAGATATTACACCACATTAGGATCTACAGTCTATTTGATTAAGTATGACGTCTTGTCGCAATTTTGTGACTTTGGCACTAAGGGGTCATATGATGCGATTTCAAGTTT
>NW_015505617.1:364565-367253 GCF_001515645.1 Sinocyclocheilus grahami | reverse complement strand
GTGTGTGTGTGTGTGTGTGTGTGTGTGTGTGTGTGTGTGTGTGAGAGTGTGTGTGTGTGCGTGTGTGTGTGCGTGTGTGTGCGTGTGCGTGTGTGTGTGTGTGTGTGTGAGAGAGAGAGAGCTAGAGAGAGCGTGAGAGAGAGAGAGCAAGAGAGAGAGAGAGAGAGAAAGAGAGAGATAGTGAGAGAGCGCGAGAGAGAGGGGGGGGGGTCACATCACAAACACATAGCAGCTTCATCACTGTGTCTGTCACGCGACTCTCTTCCCCTTTCGGGCTGTCTTTACATTTATTTAGAAAGATGAAGCTCGCGATTATGGTAAGGGGCGTTACATTTCCGACGAGTGCTTGCGGTGATCTGGCCAATCATAATGCACTGGGTCAGCTGGCCAATCAGAGCACTGCGCTTGTCGGAAGGAGGGACTTTGTAGAAAACGAAGTGTTTGAGAGAGGCGGGGCATAGAGGACCTACAATAATGTACAGTATTTGAAAAATAATTAGTTTTTTGAACATTAAAGCATTTCTACACCAAATAATGATCTTTAAAAAAGCATCATATGACCCCTTTAAGGTTTGCCTGAGGTTGTGCCTTCTGCTGCAGTCCACTGTTTGTTTTCCTGTTGGTGAAACGGTACGGTGACCAAACAATCTCTTGACCTTATATACTCTCCCTCTCCCATATTCTCCCACCAAGTTCAGCCCCTCTAATGGAATCAGAGGTGACAAGTTCACATCCTCTCCCAGAGAGCCCTCACTGCTGACCTAGTTTCCCTACAATGCACTAGCGTTGCTCACATCCGCCACACACTCGCACACACACATGTATGCGTTTATACACAAGAAACACAACTCTGTCCTTCGTGGACATTAACCCCACTTTGGCAAGTGAAGGGGAAAATGTGTACCCATCCCATTTCATCACACCCCCACCATCCATTGTTCGAAACACTTCAGTGCTGGGCAAGATGCCAGCTGAGGAGGCTGGTATGTGTTGGTGATGATACACCATGCCAGTGCTCTTCTGGCAGCAGAATAACTATTGAACCGTGAAGGCCTGGAACCAGAAAATTGTGACTAACACAAAATATTCACATGATGATCCTGATTAAAATACCTTTTTATGCTTTTTCTATTTATGAGGATTTAATAGAGACCTTAATAGAGACCTCAAGGAGGGACTTTTAGCATTACGATGTTGAAGTCATATTTTGTGAATAAAGTGAAAATTACTCCCCATCATTTATTACAATTCCTTGTCATTTTTCGTTTGAAGAGTTTTAAAGAATGTCCTCATGATATTACTTTGAACCCTTTTTTTATTGTTTGCTTTATATCTTACTTCCCCTTTCAAAAGCTTGTGGTGTGTAAAGTATTTTTTTTTTCAGTTTTTTGAAAGAAGTCTTTTGTGCTTACAAGAGCTGCATTTATTTGATTAAAAATAGAGTCAAATCAGTAATGTTGTGAAATACTATTAAAATCTATTTTAGCTTATTTGTTAGGGGTGGGAATCACCAGAAGCCTCACGATATGATATTATCACGATACTCGTGTCACGGTCCAATATTATTGCGATTTTAAATATATTGCGATATTCTGCGATATATTGCAATGTATTACCTTTTTCCAACTTCAAATTATGTCCCCAAAGGAAAACTTTGACAACATCTGTTTTAACTAAAAATAAAAATTTCTCAGTTTGTTTATCTCACTTGAGTTTTATTGTTGCAGTGCAAAATGGGATTGTCAAGCAGACAAACTGACCAACACTTTCATGAAAACCTGTCATAAATGTTGTATGCACCTGGCAAACTCAACTATTTGTATTACAGTCTAATCTAGTCCACCTTAATTAAATGTATACAGGTATGCATTGCTGTGCTACTACAGGTATTTTGAACAGTGCAACTTGAAATTGTACTAAAAAGTTGTGCAGACCCTTCAGCAAATGGGGCATTTGAAAGTAAATTACTGTTAAATTTAAATTAAATTAAATAAAACATGTAGTCTTACATCTAGGGATGCACCGAAATGAAAATTCTGGGCCGAAACGGAAACCGAACATTCTGGATGCACTTGGTCGAAAACCGAAACCGAAAATGCTTTGTAGTGATTATTTATTCTTTTATTAAATAAAATAAAGTAACTTTTTAAATTTAACTCAATTTTAATGATACTGAATTAAAAAAACCAAGCCAATAAAATAACCACACTTTTACTGAAAGTAACAATAAAACTGGACAGAATTTATATTAATATTGGTAACACTTTACAATAAGGTGCATTAGTTAACTACTTTAGTTAATGAACTAAGAATGAACAATAGTTATTCAGCATTTACTAATCTTAGTTCATGTTAATTTCAACATTTACTAATGCATTATTAAAATCAACAGTTGTGCTTGTTAACAGTTAATGCACTCTGAATTAACACGAACTAACAGTGAATAACTGTATTCGTATTAACTAACATTAAGAAAGATGAATAAATACTGTAATAAATGTATTGTTCATTGTTCGTTCATGATATTTAATATATTAACTAACATTATCTAATGGAACCTTATTGAAAAGTGTTACCTTAATATTAAATATCAATATATTATTTTTATTCACTTCTTTGTAACAGAATCAGATATAAGTAGTTGTTGTTGTTTTTTTGACTAATTATCCAAATAATGTATAGTCCTAC
>NW_015505617.1:354798-363609 GCF_001515645.1 Sinocyclocheilus grahami | reverse complement strand
ACAGCACAGTAGCGCTACTGCAAACCGGAACAAGTAGGCCTATACTGCATAGAAATTTCCTGTCAGCGTGTTATTTGAGCAGACTTTGCTTTTCCGGTGAGCATGAGCGGTACACGAGCGGAACGCACACTCATAGATCGGAATACTGAGCAGAGCGTCAAACCGCGCAGCAACGAGGAGAGTGGAACATGCGCGTTGAACACTGCCGGGCGGTGCGCGACACGGCGCGCCATATATATATATATTATTATTATTATTATATGTAGCCTATATTTTCGGTGCATCCCTACTTACATCCCCTACTTGTGTACAAATCTGAACTAAGTCCATACATCTGATTTAAACGCGGACGGGGCTTTCCTGATAACTTTCCACCATGCCGCCCTCTTTATTTTACTAACTTACTGCATGCTGAAGGTGACCCAGCTGACCTCACCACGTATTGCCGCGGAACATATCGCGATGCTGTATCGATTTTTCCCCCCACCCTAATATTTTTTATATAATTTATTCCTGTGATGGCAAAGCTGATTTTTCGACAGTCATTACTCCAATCTTCAGTGTCACATGATCCTTCAGAACTCGTTCAGATGTGCCAATTTGCTGCTCAAGAAACATTTCTTATTATCAATGTTGAAAGCAGTGGTGACTACAAAGTTCAAAAGACCAGCATTTATTTGCAGTCTAAATCTTACATAAAATCTCGTATTTTTAACAATTATTAACAATCATATTATTAACATTATTTATTTGATGATTAGTATTTAATTTTTTTTCCCTGTTTTATCACTTTCATCATATTATGTATAGTTTTTTATTATAAATTGATTTCTTGCAGCCTTGTTCTAATTTGTGAAAAAAAAAATGGCGTCTGTCCTGACTAATGTCCATGGCTGTTCAAACCCTTTCTGGGAACATTCCTCAAACCGTCATGTTGGTAAGTGTGGACATGTCCTGGATGTTTTCCTGTTTTGTGAGTGGGAGTATTTGTGTGCTGGCATGTGGGTTTGTGCTAAGAATGCATCCTCTCTAGACATCTGGTGCTGAGGGTACAAGATTAGGGTAGGGCAAAGTTTGTTCTTTGACATATCTGTACCCCATTTCACACACAGACACATTCACTCAAGCATGCAAACAAGCACACACACACTGAGGGCTGAATCAGAAATGTGGGTGAGGCGTGTAAGTGTCAGCCTAGGGTGAGGTGAAGCCATAAACCTTCCCAGAATTCCATCATTCTGCCTCTCTAAAGATACTGTCAGACTTCCTGCTCTATTGCACATGATGTTGAAACAAGCTGTTGATGCTCTTTCATGGCTCTGCATTTCATAATGACTTTAGAAGTCAACCGGTTTCGCCATGTACCTACTAGACTACATACAGTATACATCACACTGTACTGGCTGTATGAGATTCTCTCATTACTGCCAATTTAGATTGATCAGACCATTTGATGTTGGGGAACTGAGAAGCTGGCTTAGCTAGTTGGTAAGGCTGGTCTTTGGGCTTATTTGCCTCCTCAGCAAGATTTCAGAACAGCACTACATGGATTCAGAACTCCAGATGGCAATACCAACCGCCTAGATCAGAGCTGTTTGATGTCAGGCGCATATTCAATAACGGAGCTCCAGCAAGAACAAAACAGAATGCTGTAGTCTTCAGGCTTTACCATTATGAGAAGATAACTGGGCCTCAGGGCTGAATTTCATGAGACCATGAGTCTTGAATTACTGAGAATGTCATTTTCAAACATTATTCTTCCAGATCTTTCCACTTATGCTGCATCGGTATTCTCTGTGATGAACAAGTTGGAGAAACAGAGTGGATAGATTATTCTAGAATAATCAGAAAATAAGGAACACATTCTGTCACCATCGGTCTAAAGGGCTATTGACTAAGTTCTCATTGATTTTATGCAACTGCTTGGCAGGCATCCATAAGCAGAATAGTTTGTGTACAAGCTCGTAAAGATGCTGAAAGTGGTACAAGTATATTTAAATAGAAGCTAATGACTTATTTTACACATGAAAAAATACAACTAAATTAATATTAAATATTAAAGGAATATTCTGGATTAAATATGACTTAGAAATATTACAGTTATATAAATTGTATAGCCTATGTCAAATAAATGCTATTCTGCTGTGCTGTTCAGTATCCTGAAAAATGTATATATTTTTTAATTCACAAAAATATTAAGCAGCACAACCGTTTCAGCATTAACAATAAGAAGACATGATTCTTGAGCACCAAATCAGCATATTATAGTGATTTCTGAAGGATTATATAGCACTGAAGTCTGTAGAAAATATAAAATTACATTTTAATATATAGTTGAGCAGAAAACAGTTATTTTAATGTGTAATAATATTTCACAATATTACTGTTTTACTGTATTTTTGGTCAAATAAATGCAGCCTGGGTGAGCATAAGACACTTCTTTCCAAATCTTACTGACCCCACACTTTTGAATGGTAGCAAATATGGTATTTGTAAAAGTATTTTTAATGTTTATTGTAGTACTGTATGATTGTCCCATATACTTTATTTAATATGCCTGTATATGCTCTACTTATATTTAAAAGGATAGTTCACCCAAAAATTAAAATTGTCATCATTTTCTCATCCTCATGTTGTTGCAAACACAAAAAAGGAGTTTTTTTTTTTAAATCTCTGGACCACTTTGACTGTAATTGCATTGACAGCAAAACACCGAACAACATTTGTGAAGACTAAAAAGCCATACAGGTTTGTAGCAACATGGGGAGTAAATAAATGATTACAGAATTTTATTTTCTTGAGTGATCTATCTCATTAACATACAGTACTAGAAGCCATGAGCATCCAGGGCCAGAACTATCTATTTTCTAAATATACTAACAGAATTTATGCAGTTGTTGTAAACCAATTACTCTGCAATGATAATCATACTGTTAAGTAAAGCTTAAGAATGTTAAACACACATTATGTTTGCTTGCATACAAGGCTTTAAATATACAGTATGTATACATACTGTATACCTCCACCCATATATCCTCAACACCCACCTTAGTGACTCATGTTTTCACACTCAAACCCTCCCACGTCTGAGCAATATTGCACAGTCCATCAGAAAGCCCCTTTAATTAAAGGGAGCAAACTCAAAACACTGCTGACACACATTGTGTAAACAAAGACTTATATATTATTACCCATCTGCCTGTGCTCTTGAGCAAAGCCTTGAGTGAGACAGCCACCTTTAGCAATCACAGTCATCCAGGTGTAACTTACCTGAACATTACTCAAGTTGACACAGACTTGTGCAACCGCACATAGATATGTCTTCTGCAAGGGAGGGATGGTGTACATGTAGTTAAGCATTGCTCAAGTTCTTCCAATGTAGTGTTAAGCATTGCAATGCAGTGTTAAGCTCTTCCAATCCAAAAACATGGTGATATTGTGACATAAAGTCCGTAAAGTTTTTTTAAAGCTATCTGTTCACATTATTATTTTTTTTAATAATCACTAACTAGTCATTAACAATGCTGTACCAATGTATTGTATTAATATGAAGACATTTTCCATATTAATTTGTTTTTGCTGTTGTTTTACTTGTATTTTAAATATTTTTGTAAATATTGTGTTTTAGGGTTGAAGGCATTGTCCATAAACTTATCGGAAAAGGTACTAGTAACTATCTGCCATCCATTTTTCTACAGATTTTTTTATTTTATTTATTTATTTTTGTTTAACATTGCATGTATAATAGCTGAAATCATGGTGAAAAAGAACATTACCCATGATGCTATACAAAAAATAACACCAATCAGAGTGTTGCTTTATGGGATTGTAGTTTTCCCTCCCTAAAGCTGTAATTTGCTGTTATTTTTTGCTTCAAATGAAAATGTGTAATGTTGTGATTGACCTTGTAGCTGGTTGGTTTGGTTAATGGCTTATAACCCTTTAATAAAGGGTTCCCTATGGGAAAAATGATTGGGAAAAACTATATCCATGACCAACACTGTTGAAAAATGGGCGGGCACTAATGCACTCTATTGATAGCAACAATGGGCTGCAATGGTAATTGCAGTCTAAGGTAAAAATGCAAGATGTTGAGTTCCTGCAAAAACATGTTGTAATGATTTGAGCTGTAAAGTAGGGAGATTGGATGTTGTATGATAACTTTAGGTGGTCACTGAAAAGGTTAGCCATCTCCCTCAGCTGTGATGCCTCTTGTTTGGAAATTAAAGAGGATGGGTGTGGGTGTCTCTGTCAGTTTCGCATCTGCAGTGACTTTAACACCTCCATTTAGAGCTTTGTCGATGACAGCGACACACACCGTGTCCTGACATACACGTGTGTTGCAACAGATGAAACAAGTGCCACATTTGTTTTCAAAGTTGCACATGAGTTATTCTACATATTGCATGAAGGTGCCTCCCAAATGTTTGATCAGGCAAATAATGCAGTGTATTATTGGAATAATGGTGTCCCCTTGAGCCCACCGCGTAGCACCCACCCCTCCCCCTCCAACCGGTGTCATAAATAAAGCATAGGGAGAGGAGATAGATTGACAGCAGTGTTGCAGAGAGCTGGAGATGCGCAGAATAATGTGAGCTCGGCACTAACAATGCTGTCGACGGCGGCGTGTGCTTTGAAACTCTCCCAGTAGTGTGTGTTTGTAAACTGAAGAAATACTCTGTCACTGTCAAGTAGCAAATATGCCGGGATGGCTGGTTTCTTACAGTTGAAAGGAGTGCAGCAAAGGGGGAACATTTTTAAAAAGTCCTCTGTGGCTTTCAAGCTGTTTCTTAGTTTTGTTTTGACTAGTGTGGGGAGGGGGGCACAAAATGACTGCAGTTGGTTATGTGTGCCAGCGTGTCTGTTTCTGTTTGCCTTCAGTGTGGCTGTCTGCTTTCTGGGTGAATGGTGCTGAGGTGTATCCTCAAACTATATGTCAGGTAAAGGTGGTTTCAGGATTTTTATCACCTTTTGTCACTATGCAGTGCTGCAGTGGGGCCATATTACAGAAACCTGCTATTTTAAAGTCTTAAAGGGATAGTTCACCCAAAAATAGAAATTTTGTTATTATTTACTCACCTTCGTGTCATCACAAACGTTCTGACTTTCTTTCATTTGTGCAACATAAAAAATATTTTGTGAAAAGTGTTACTGTTTTTCCATATAGTGGAAGCCAATGGTAAGCAAAACTGTTTGGGTACCAACATTCTTCAGGATATTCTCTCTTATAATACACAGAGGAAAAGCTTGTGCAGGTTAGAATGACATGAGTAAATGACAGAATTAAAAAAAAATTTATGTGAAAATCCCTGTAGGATCTAAATCAACCATGATCCTAACTGAAACTATCAGTTACTAAATAGATAAGATAGGATTCTAGAGTTAAGGCCCATTCAAGACAGATAACTGATAATTATATGAAATGATAATAATAACTATAACTGTATTATAATCCACACTAATTAAAAAGCTGCAGTTGTTATTTGCCACTTTATACACTCAAACTCTTTAAACCTAATAAAGTTCTGATTAGGTGTTCATTCACATATAATCTTGCAGGCTAGGTTTTTGACTATTGCCATAACATGTGGTGCATAGTTTAGGTTATTTTGCAACAAAGTGGAAGCTTAAGTTATTTGCTGATTTGTCTGTTCTACAGATAATGCTGAAGAAATAAGCAGAAGCCTTGTGGTGACTTTGTGGTTAGAATTTCCAGATCTATTTCTGTTCATTTGCGACTATTTCATTTTTTAAAACACTGACAGTTTGTGGTTCTTGCCAGGCAGATCCAGCTATTTTTATTTCCTCAAAAACACTTATTATAACATCTTGTCAACTTCTAAACAAATATCAAATGGTCTGTTCACTCAAAAATGAAAATTCTATTGTTCCAAACGTGTTTGACTTTTTTTCTTCTAGGGAACACAACAGAGGTGTTACTGCTGGGAACCAGGAAAAAACTTGTTGTTAAGCACATGTAACTGTGAGTCACAATATCCAGAATACCGGCTGACCACCGGTAATTTAGGAATTTCCCAACCTGATGTAACCCACTGTGAAACCACAGGGGGAAAACAAGTCACAGCTTTGAATTGCATTGTGTATGCCTGAGCACACATCCTCTCCTAAATTGAATTCATAATGCCTCCAATCACTGAGTACATATTTGAAGAGGAAAACAGCCTTCAGTGAATTATAGTGCATGCTGTCGTAGTTGAGGACAGATGGTGTGTGAATGGAGGTCAGTTGTTTCTGTGGGAGAAAAAAAAGCCCTGTTGAAGAGGATGGGTAGCACACTGTCTGCTCCACTGTTGGAGCGATGAGGTTGTGTTCAAACATCACACAACATCTGGCCCGTGTCCTCACACACTGCAGGCTGGAACGTCCTCAAGTGCAGAAGACAGACTGAGCCAAGTAAAAATTCCATGAGGTTGGACTGTGCAACTGTTCCACAAGATGGGGAAAGATGGGATGGCAAGAATTTGCAGCTCCACGTTCCCATCTGCCGTTTCTGGCAGGCGGAGGATGCTTTAAAGCCACCAAGTGGAAAGAAAAGCGAACAGGAGATTTTAGGCAGTCAAGACGTGATTTAGCAATCTAAAGGTGGCTGAACTTTTCCTCTGAGAGGAATGGCAAATGCTCAGAGATGCTGACAGATAATCTCTTTCAAGGAACAGCAGGATTGAAATAAATCTCTTTAGATTGGTCATATATAAGAATATCAATATATATATAGCACTATAGATCTATATAGTGTTTTCCCTAGTATATCTATTTATTCAGTATCTATCTATCTATCTATCTATCTGTCTGTCTATCTATCCGTCTGTCTCTGTTTGTCTCTCTGTCTGTCTAACTAACAAACATTCTAACCATTTATCATTCTATCTGTCTGATGTTCTAACATTCTATCGCCAACGTTAACCAAAGCTGTTTAGTTTCCAGCATTCTTAAAATATCTTCTTTTATGTTCCACAGAAAGAAAGAAAGTCATACAGGCTTGTAGAGATAAAGTAAATGATTAGAGTGAATAAATTATGTAAATAAGTAAATGGCACAATTTTCTTTTTTGGGTGAAAAATCTATTGTTTGGTTCTTGTAACGGAAGAGGTCTGACTGGCATTTGATTGGCTTTTAATTGATCTTTAATACACAGCAACCACAAAAAAATATCTTTATCATCTGCAATGCAAAAGAGTGGTAGGATTTTTGTGGATAAGCTTTGCAAGTGGCACAGTCAGTTATGCCCTCTGCTTCTCTCTGAAAATCAATTGGACGCTTGCCATTACCATGTAGAATTGCATTTATACAGCACAAAGACTTTTGGGAAGGAAAGTGATCATACAAAAACTCTCCTTTAAAAAAATGTGTCACACATATTAGGCCTGTAGGGTGTGTGGAGTTGAGATTCAAACACCCTCTGATTTGATTGGATGTGACCCTGCACGCAAAAGTTGCAGGCGTTTCGGAGCATGTGTGTGTTCCTCACTAAAGGTGTGAAGACGACAGAGGTAGGATTTCCTGTGTACTGGCAGCTCTCGCTTTGAGGCTTATCAAAATATGGGCTCAGAAACCTAGGGTATGTTCAGAATAGCATACTATCATAGTGCTTGTATTGTTTTCTTTATTTTCTCTTTGTGCTGCCCTGTGAGTTATGACCCTGGCCTTGATTACAACCCCAGTGATATCACAAACAGGCCGACTGGTCAGTACAGGGGGTCCATATGATCAGGGCGAGACCACTTGCAGTGCAAAAAAAGCCCTTGCGTCCATAAATTCCCTTTTTATTAGCTATACTTGATGAAACCATTTCCCTTGACACCTTGTTTTTGCTGCATCCGTTGTTAGTTTATTTCTCCTCAGCTGAGTGGTTTTATGTGCTATTTGGGGCAGACGGTGACAGAGAGGTTGTATGGGTAAGATATTGCATTGCTGCCCGTCTGGATGTGAAGACGCCCCGGCCTCTGATCTCTCCTCTGAAGCTGTCACTTCTCCCATTCTCTAGCTCTCTCGTCTTTGCAGAGCAGCCTAGGGGTTGGAGAGCGAGGGGAATGAATGATCTGGAGGAGATGAATCAACTTTCAATTTTGACAAAGACAGATGTGGAGACATGGGAGAAAGAGGGAAAATGTGTTTGGGAACAGACAAGAGCACTGAAGATTTAGGCAGAGCTGGACACACACTGAAATGAGAAACGTGACATCAACCCAGAGATGTAAAATCATGGTTGAGTGTGTGTAAATACAGAAGTCTCATATTTGAGCCAAGTGGATTTTAAATGCAACTTCCAAATATACGTATGTATTTAAAATATCATTATATATTTATGTTAGGTGTTGGTCTAATATTTTGTGTTAGAAGTCACACATTCAAAATGCAAAAATGTGGTCAGTCCAGTCAAGTCAACTCCAGTTGAACAAAATGTCAAAATCAATCTTTTCCATACAAAGAAAAAGAGTGATGATCACTGGCTGTCAGGTTTGGTTAGTTTGCTTGGTTAATTAAAAACAAAAAATAGATACGCTATGATTAGATCTGCACCTGAGTTTCCCCTCGCATTAAGCAAGCCCAATAGACTTTACTATCTTATATTTACTTACAATAAACTACTAAGTTGTTAAAAAAGTGTTTCCCCCTTAGGTCATGTTCAACCACGTTGCCAAGCGAGTTGGAACTGCCTCTGGTGCCACCTTAAAATAAATAGGTGCATGACGCTTCTGCATACTTGTGTCTGTAATCTGGACTGTGTTTGTGGCTGTGGTGTGTGTGTGTGTGTGTGTGTGTGTGTGTGTGTGTGTGTGTGTGTGTGTG
>NW_015505617.1:348941-354780 GCF_001515645.1 Sinocyclocheilus grahami | reverse complement strand
CGCTTGTACATTTGTGTGTTTGTGTTTTCGGTTGTGTTTGTGTGTGTGTTGTGTGTGTGTGTGTGTGTGTGTGTGTGTGTGTGTGTGTGTGTGTGTGTGTGTGTGTGTGTGTGGATTTGGAGCTGGATGGATAATAAGAGCTCAGTTGTCCACCAAAATGAGGGGGGAGATATACCTTAAAGCCTCATGTCATCCGATCAGTCATCTTCTCTCCATTCATCATGTAGTGTTCCTCCCCTGCTCTCTCTCTCTATGCACCAGTACAGAGGAAACTCAGAGCTCATAGCCTATGGGAGTTAGACGGAAACTTGATTAAGAAATATGGCCACTGCATCTGCCACCAGAATTTCAACATGTGGATCAGTTTCTGTGCACAGCAATAATCAAATAAAGATATTCCCTTTATCTTATATTTATAAAAACAAAATGTTCAAAGCTGATAGACATACCTGTGACAGCTCATCAGTTAAATTCTATATTACTGCGCCAACAACATTATTATTATCATTATTGTCATTTTATGCAATTCTGTATCTCAAAATTGTGATTTTATACATTCAACTTTAACTTTATTTCCGATTTTACATTTACAATTACTTTTTATTTTTCATGTGGCTTCCATAGTTTAGTCATATTGTTGTAGCTGGTGTTTTATAAAAGCAATAAGACATATGGCCATGCGTGACAGTGATTTTAATACAGTTAAGGAGGTCTTAGGCAATCCTATTTGTGCTGTGCCTAAGTACACTCTTTACCCATGGTAAAATCACTGTAAAAATGGCTTATCTGGTTTATTTCCTTATTTCACCTTAGTTTTAAAGACATCTAAATCACATTATTGAATCCAAATGCTAGAATCAAAGCAGTGCTGTAATATTTCATGATGAGAGACCTTCAGAGGAAGACATTTATCTGTAACTCACCCATCCGATTTTACTGACAAGGAGAGCTGCTGAACTTTAACCTAGTGCCTATCAGATTGCTGTACCACAAGATTAGGTTGCCATAAACATATGTGTAAGGTTATTTTTTTTTGTATTATTATTATTTTTTTACAACATTTACTACAGTTCACAATTGATTATATGTTGCTCGGCTCCAAATGTCATGTGGACAGCAAATATTCAATTACATTGTAATATACGAGGCCTCTTTGTCCCTCTGTTTCGTTCAATAGAGCCTTTACTGGTTTGTAACTTCCTGTATTTACAGACCGGCTGTGGTAGTGATTTATAAACGTCTAATTATTGAGCATGTAATCATTAGATTATATTTGAGCGAGTCATTAGTCATGGTCTACCAGTCCACTGTTTGTTGGCAACAGTGGATCAATAGTACAGTTTGTCTTATAACCATTTCTGTGTGCTGTCACCACGTAAACACTGATAGACTGCGGCATTCTGTGCTTGACCTCTGTGGCTATACCCTCGTTTGAGGAAATGTTTGTAATGCAATCATATCAGATCAGATTTTCAGCTTGTGGATGCACCATCATAATCGTGCACCTGTGGAGAGATGAATGATGGATGCCAACTGCAGCTTGTTCTTGTGAACAGCTCCTTCACAAAAGTTTGTCTGACAGCAGTTGGTGATACAATTCACAACTCTGGCTTTTCAAATTTTGAGGAATTTTGAGGGGAAAAAATTCCATAATTAGAGAGGAGAGTGTATTTCGGAGTAATTATGGCTTACGTATTTTTTGTGTTTTGTGTGTGTGTGTGTGTGTGTGTGCGTGCGCGCGCGCAAGGGTGAGAAAACATGAATATGCATATTTGTGCTTCTGTTTGTGCATGTAATATTCAGTTTGGCATGTGTTAGTGTGTGTATTATCATCTAGTATTTTTACACTAGCAAATGATTTGCTTATAATGTCCTTGACAATTAAATTGAACCAAAGTGTTTGGTATGCATAATGGTTTATATGCTTTTTGCTGTTTTAATTGCATTAATGTGAAGCAAGTTGCGGGGGCAATGGCAGCGCGTGGGACCAGTGTCATGAAAAATAAATCCATATATGTAGGTGCAGGTGTGTGTGGGGTCACTCCGTGTGGCATTGAGTTGCAGCATGAGAAAAGAAGTAGTTTGCGAGCAGCCACAGTATGTCAGTGGCCCAACTTAATCTAAGTCTGTATGACAGCAAACGGAAAAACAACATTAGCCTTTCTACCTTTAGCCAGTATACCATACAAGGCTGCCTGAATGTCTTATTTAGCTCTCGCTGATGAACTCCATGTGGATTGGGTTGTTTGTCAAAACTTGTGCCTGACTAGTTTCTGCATTTCAGCCGCATGTTTTCACTGTCCTTGGTGCTGAAAATGTGTTTATGGGAGTGTTGAATGGTGCACAGAAGCCTAGTCTTAAAGGGATAGTTCACCCAAAAAGGAAAATTCTGTCATCATTTGCTCACCGTCAAGCTGTTTCAAACCTGTTTGAGTTTTTTCTTCTGTTGAGCACAAAAGTAGTTATTTTGAAGAATGTTGGTAACCATCCAGTTGACGATAGCTATTGACTTCCACAGTATGGAGAAAAATAAATTAAAAAAAGTAAAAAATGACAGAATTTTTTATTTATCGGTGACCTATCTCTTTAAGGATTTTGTCCAATTTTTGGCTTATATACCAGAGGCAATCCTAGAATGCATTCCAACAGACTAGATGGTGGACAAGATGATAGAAATATTGATTATTAATGTGTTTTATTCAGCACTGAAAAGTATGGAAAAATTAACTTTTGATTCATTTGCTTATTAACATGCTAGACTCTTCAACTTTCAGAATCAAATGTTCTTCATTTGAGAAGTGCTTTTCCTTGTGTTTTGGTAACTACTGCAAGGTTTGTGGCAGAGTTAACTAAATTTGTATAAAAAGGAAATCAAAGTGTTTTTAAATTTAAAACAGAGACAAGAGGTGATTTGATCCAAGAGGTGAATTTGCCATGCTGCATCACTCCATTTCATGCTGTGTCTATTCAAATCACTTTTCTTTTTCCTCTGTCTTTGTTTTCCCTCAGCTGTATTCTTCCCTATTTGATATCGCTTTGATTCTCTTGAATGGGAATTACAGAGGATTACTATGTTTGCATATCTATCTTTGTTTCTTTATTCATGCTTTTATGCATTAGAGGGACATAATTGTTGAGTGTTATAGCATCTTAATCGCTATGACCATCAATCGCCCTTTCAGGTTATGCTGTATAGACTATATTTATCCACCCACCTGCACTCTCTCTCTCTCTATCTCACACACACACACACACACACACACACACACACACACACACACACACACGCTATTAGTATACTGTTACTCTCTGTTTTCTGCTCACGACCAGAGACAGCAATGGGCAATCACATCAACACTTAAATCAGAAAACATGGCAAGTTGTTTTACTCCTCTTTCTCTTGCTGCTCTCCCTGATGTCTCTCACCGCTGAACAACTGGCAAGGTTTCAATGAGGTGATTTAGTGTTTGTGGAAGTGGCAACTCTGCTCAGACCCACAGTCTGTTTCCACTAACTGAGTTTCACATTAACAAGCAACATTCAGTTTCTAATGGAGCTGAACTTTCTGATCTGGCTAAGTGCAGGTGAGCAAATGGACTATGAGGATTGATACCAAGATAACTTTTTTAAATAAATGCAGTTGGATTTGTGTGCGTGTGTGTGTGTGTGTGTGTGTGTTTTATCTGTGTAGCTTATATATTGTAATTATTTTTTATATAATTTTTGATTACTAAATAATGTTTGATTACTCACTATTTGAGTGACAATTGTTGACAATTTTCTAATATAATGTACTAACTTAAGTCAACATTTATACCTTCTTTTCAGGGTTGTGCAAAATTGGAAATTCAAGAATTGGCTCCCATTCTCTTTTTAATTAAATTGGCTATTTTAATGGGAAAGAAAAGAAAAAAATATTTACTGTATTGCAATTTTACACAGTCACAAATCAAGTTCAACACAATTACATGAATCGTGTTCACTAATTAATAATAACTAATTAAATTTGTAAGGCGCTTTGGATAAAAGCGTCTGCTAAATGACTAAATGTAAATGTAAATGTAATTATTTCTATTTATTCCCAGAATATATTTTCTCAGATTAGTGGAACACATTTATTCAAGTTTAATACAGTCAAAGCAAATAACAGTTTATTCAAATACATTTTAATAATATATTTTTTACCATAAAATGACAATGACCGTCAGGTTGTTAACAATTAACTTTATAAAGATACATTTTGACATCCTTACATAATTCATTACTTTTGTCAATGTTTTTCCATATTGGTATATGAGATGATGATTCTAGAATTCTAAAACTACACTTTCATATATTCTATCATTTTAATTCTATTCTATTTCAAATTTAAATTCTACATCCTGTGTGCTAATTGAAATGGAACTTAAATTGCATTTGCTGATGAATTATAAATGGTGCACAACCCTGAAAGTTGTTATTAATCACATTAATGCCATGTGAGGATATGGAGGATAACTTTAACTAAAGACTCAAAATGCTCTTTAGATACTAGCAGGTGCAAGTTGTATTACCTTCTGAACCACATCTTTCAAATTTACTGTCTTTATGGCATTCAGCTAATGAATATGTTAATAAGTATCAGAGCTAAGTTGAGAAAATATTTAATCCTTAATAATGTCTTTGAGAAAATGGTCTTTTAATGCCAATACCGCCGAAGGCCTGAGGGCAATATATTTTTATATAGACACCATATTACACCAGGCTTTATAGTGTTTGACAGCTGTAATGACATTTGCCCATCCAGCCATACCAAAACTGTGATGGTCAGTAATGTTTATTACATGTGCTCAGGTTCTGTGGGTTTCCGGGCATTTTAAATGGCTCTTGACCTTTTTCCAGACAGTGACCAGGAAATGGGGGCTCGGTTCATTGCCTTTTTTTATTGTGATGGGTGTTTTACCTTTTTTATGAGCATATGACATTTGTTCATTGCTTTCATACATCTATCAGGGTGCCAAGGTGAGTCTACGTAAAATGTAAAGCCAGGGATCATTTATGAAAAAGGATTTTTTTAAACCTTGCCCTGTAAATGGCCTGGCTTCCTGTAATAGTCAAGATAAACATTATTGCACATTAGCAGTTAGAGGGTCACTGGTTTGCTTTATCTTTCTGTTCAACACAAATCACAATAGATGGCTGTATTTTAACCACTTGATGCAGTAATCATCCAAGACAAGTGCAGACAAGAGAGCTCTTGGCTTATCCATTTTACTGGGGCAGTGGTCGTTTAGTTGGAGAGGTGAGCAACAGTTTGAATGGTTGATGGCTAGAATAACAGACAGAAGCATCATGTCATTTCAAACTGAGGGTCAAGTGGCGTTTGAATGCAACTTCAAAAAAATATTGTATGTTCCTGAGTTTGTGAATTTTTTTTAAAGGGGTCATATGATGCTTTTTTAAAGATCATTTTGTGTATTTGGTGTAACAGAATATGTTGACATGCTTTAATGTTCAAAAAACACATTATTTTTCAAATACTGTACATTATTGTAAGTCCTCTATGCCCCGCCTCCCTCAAACGCTTCGTTTTCTACAAAGTCCCTCCTTCCGACAAGCACAGTGTAGCGAATCAGCTCATGGGGAAATATGAATAATTAACCATAACTAGTTATAGTTAACTATTCATATTTAGATCCACTGTAGATATTTAGCTGACCACTCAGGGTCAACTGTCTTGTCAATTCTAAGAACGTTAATTTCCTGGTTAAGGGAAATAACTTTCTTACTGTACAATTCTATAAGCTTGTAACGTAAATCTGCATGATTATTGACTCCGGTTATGAGTAAACACTGAACA
>NW_015505617.1:333354-346688 GCF_001515645.1 Sinocyclocheilus grahami | reverse complement strand
CATTTGAACAGTCAATAGCAAATACTTAAACTAATAACAAAACAGTAGCTGATTCAGAAGCGCCAGATTGTCATAGCAAAGTCAGAATTACCTCCTCGCCTAGGTTCACGAAACGGTCGTCCATAAAATGCATTGCTGTTCGGTTGTAAGTCATCTTAATGCATCTACTTTCGGAAGGCCAAATAAAGTGCTTTTGCTTTCGCCTAGAAACACAGCGTCTTCCTGACATGGCTGCTTCAACACTAACTGAGGTTACTGAAACCACGCCTTCTTTCTTTGCGTGCACATTTGGGCGCATTATGCTAATATTTCCACATAGTGAGGTAGATATGTGGGGGCGTGTTAGAACGAGCCATTTTAGGGGGGCATGGCAGAGTATTAACTTTGATAAAGTATATCTCTTTGGTTTTGAGACTTTAGTCTTTGCAACTTCAGGGATCTTATCTATGCACAATCAGCTTATAACACTCCAAAGAGAAAGCAAAACTTGAAATCGCATCATATGACCCCTTTAAATGATTTATTCAAAGGATTGGCTTAGAAAAGTAATTTGTTCGTGAATATCATGTAGCTACACTGATTCTGTTGTATCTTTCAGATTTACTAAAAAGAAAGAGTTTATAAAAGTCATTTGTTGTTGAATCAGACTATACTGGTCAGACTGTACATTAGTGTGTGCAGCCCTTGAGGACAACTCAAAAGAAAGACATGTTTCTTTGCAATTATTTTGCAATACACAGTCTTTTTATTGCTAAGTGCGAATTGCAAATGAGGGTCTCACTCAGTTCCTTTTGTGTGTTGCGCAGCTCGAGGCACCCTACAAACAGCAAAATTCAGTGTTAACTAATAATTAAACAACCGTTCTCTTTGATCTCTTTTATGCTGTAGTTCAGTTTACAACTAGAATTGTTCTTACTCCCTCAACCACCCCCATCATTTTCACGGTCCGTATGTTTTATGACATGTGGGACCTTGTTAGGCTTGCAGACTGGTGGCACCATGTGGGCTAGACTGCAGCGAAAGTCACCGAAGCTGCCCAAGTGAGACTCTAGGTGCAGTCCCATAAGGGGCATTTTAAGAAAATTGGGGTCCTCGAGGAGCCAGAGTTGTAGAGACTCACAAAACTCACCTCAAACATATAACGTTTATTTCCTCTGACATCAACATTGGTTCTACCATAAAAATGTTGTAAGGGGACACATCTCTAAACCTAGCAGGTGGAATGTTACATTTGATGGTAGTCAGACAACTTAAATTGCAGCAGAGAAGATCTTTAAAGGGATAGTTCACCAAAAATGGAAAATTCTGTGATAATTTACTCATTCTTATGCTGTTCAAACTTGCTTGGCTTTCTTTCTTATGCAGAACACAAATGAAAACATTTTGAAGAATACTTTTGGTTATACAATGAAAGTCAGTGGGATCTAAAACAATACTGGATCCGAATGATATTTATTGTATAGATAAAAACACATTTTGCAAAATATCATCTTTTGTGTTTCAAAAATAAAAGAAAATCATACAGGTTTGGAACAACAGGATGGTAAATAAATGATGACAGTGCAATTTTGGCTGAAATATCCCTTTAATGTGTCAAAATTTCTCATTCGAGTCTGCCTTTTTTATTTCTAATGCATTATAGGACAAACATCTGAGATAATGTTGATACTTAGCAATTTTAATTATATACACTACTTTCAAAAGGTTGTATCAAACCTCTGGACTTATGAAAGGAGAACATCATCAAAGTTATACAGGTTAGGAACAACATGAGGATGAGTAAATTATGAAAGAATATTAATTTTTTGGGGGTGAACTATCCCTTTAAGATGTTTTTAATGTGATAACTCTTCATAACAAGTGTGCTTTAATGCTAGGTGTGTTAATTCAGGTCACGCTCAATACAATCAAGTTAGAATTAATGAAAAATCTTCAGTTTGCTATTTATGGCAGAACCATTCGGCAACACAGCCCATGAGAGCCGGCGCATTGCCAGAGTCTTGCCCTGATAGAGCCGCTCTCAGCTGGATGCCAGGTGAATGTAATTTTGAGTGCGGAAGAAATATGCTCAGCATCACTGATGCCATCTCAATGAGAAGCATAGGTTTAGAAAAAACAAAAATCAGGACTGCTTTGCGGTGCAGGCGTGATGCAAGTGACTTGTTTTTAGTTCTCCTGCTGTGCCCACCTCAGCACGTTGTCTTATTCTGCCTTCACACCTCCTTTGCAGTTTTGAGCACACCGTGAAGCCGCAGCCAGATCTTCTGCCGCCCTGTTAAAGGAGGCCCTGACATTCGCTGGAGACAGCCCATCAAACAGCCTGTTGTTAATTGTCCGCGAAGACCCAGATCACCCGTGTCACGCTCATGCGGAGTTGCTCGAGGACAGGCCTGTAACCCTGAGTGATCTAGAGCCGGTCTTCTTTAACAAACTCTGATGGGAGAGAGATGGCAATGAAGGTCAGTGGTAAAAAAAAATTTGCTGCCGTGATGGTCAGTTAAACACTCACAAGAGGATAAGAGAGAAACTGAGACAGAGAGTGTTTGTGGACAATAATAATCTTGAACTAAAGCCCTGAGGGTGTTAAAGCAAACTTTCACTCAGCAGACGATCAATACTGAGAACATTTAGGTCTGGCAGTTTACAACTACAATAATGAGTTTAATCAGCACAACACGCTTCCTCAAGGAACCAAACAAATAGTGCTGCCGGACCACCCCTGCCCTGGTTAAATGTCCCAGCCACATTTCAGATGGACTTAAACCAAATTATATTGCAGGGATCATTAGTGTGAAATTATTTTACTTTGGCATCACTATAAATTAAAGGGATCATTTCATACTTTTGTCTTATCTTCCACCCCCTTTCTGACCTTTATAAATAATCAGGTAATTTTTTTGCTACTGCACCTTTAAGACTTTAAGAATGTTTGGATCCTTTAAAAGGATGTGCAGATGGCAGGTGTAACGTATAGCCAGAAAAGCACAAGATTTGGTATATTTTTCCACATTATTAGTTCTTCTGGCTTTTAATAATCATAGTTCTTCTGTTGCTTTCTCCATTTTACCTTACTGAACAGGGTAACTGTATTAATGTGCATGATCCCCTATTACAGTGTATCTTTATCTTTCTACTGGACATAGAGACTTCTATATTTAAGTTTAGAAATTAGTTGTTTTTGTCTTTTCGGTCTGGGTTTTTAAGGAAAAGGTATGTTTTAACATTACAATGAGCCCTTCAGTTTCAATGCGTTTAAGTTCTGATAAACATTAGATTGTTTGTTGATATGCATATGTATGTATTACGATGCAGAACAACAGGGGAATGCAGTAGTTTCTAATGCTTGCCTGCATGGAAATTATATTCAGGTTTCACACAAGCATTAGTCAGAATCCAACAAAGAGCAGCATGACATTTATTCTGCCGTAAAATCGTTTTTGTAATTCCAATAGCCATTAAGATGTATCAATTAATTATCTGATTCATTTAGGTCCTAATAAACGTCAAACCTTCATTTAAGACGAAGATGTTCCCCAGTACTGATTACACCATCTCCAGTCTTTACCGGTAGCTTTTTGATCGCTCAGTATTTAATAATTTCTGGTGACCTTTTGAGAATGACCAGCAAATCTGAGGCACATTCATTTTCTTTCTGGAGCAAATTTCTTCCATCTATTACTATTTGATATTTTGAGCAGCTCCGCCTAGTGTCTGCTTTACTGAGAGGGGTTAAACCCAGGGCTTAAAGAAAGCAGCACGGTACAGCAGATTGTCCTTTTGTCTGTGCTGTCCCATCCATTTCAGCATTATCAGGTTAGGGAGATCTAAGGCGCTCCTGGGTTGCAGTGTTTTCTGCATTCGCTTTGGAACGTTTTTCCTATGACCTTTCCCCATGGCTGGATTTGGCTGCAGCGTTTCCTTCTAATTTAAGCTTTTGGCAGGTGCTGGAGCTTCATTATTGGCGCTGCTCCATCCCCCCTACTGTCCCCCTTGGATGCTTGTCTCCCAGGCAACTCGTCGGCCCACTAGGCATTGAGCTGCCCAGCATCGGAGTGCCATGTTTTTTGGTTATTGTTTTTTTTCATGCCTTTCTCCATCATGGAATCTGCATGTATTACACCCATAATTTAACACAATTTTCCCCTTCCTCTTGATCTCACTCTGTTACTGTTTCTTACGGTGACCGAGAAGTGCAGAACAAATCACAATTCTGAAAACAAAATAACAAATTACAAATGCAAATGCAAGTGTAAAAAACAAAATAACAATTCAGAAAGCACAACAACAATTCAGAAAACATTATAACAAGTCAGAAAACACAATGACAAATTCGAAAATGAAATAAGTCAGAAAACACAACGACAAATCTGAAAACAAATTAACAAGTCAGAAAACACAACGACAAAGCAGACAAACCGGAAAAGGTAGGTATAGTTTGAGACAGTGCCATTGGTTTGGGATTACTCACCGCTGACTGGACGAGACATCTGTCAATCAACGTATACAGGGAAGAACCAGCCGAAGAACAGCAGAGTCGTGGTAGAAAGTTTGGAGATGGTATTAAAGTAGCTCAATTTAAATGTATTGTATGAATTGTCCTTTCTCTGGAATAAAAAATACATTTACATTTAGTAAAAAGTGGCTGTAAAACATCAGCTTCAGTGGCGCAGATGGATAAGCACTTGCCCTTGGCTTTTTGACACGATCGACCCGGGTTCAATCCTGCCTTTTGCCGAACTTTTTTCCCCTCCCTTTTCAAATCTTGTATAACATCGCAAAGGCATTTATTTTCAATAAAAATTAAGGAAATAATCAAAAAGTTGAAAATAAAGTATCGGGTAGGGTTAGGGTAGGTGTAGGGAGGGCTTTATTGTACCAATAAGGTGGCATCCATTTAATAATTTAAATTTAAATGATAATTTACACTCAATACGTTATTATTGCATACTGTTTTATAATGTACTACAATACTGAAGTGCAGATAATTGCCACTATTTGCAACAAGTAGTATACTTGATAGTAGAAATCCTGCTATTTTAACATAGTGTAACTAGGTATTTGCACTTAGTGTAAATAGAATCCATTGCTAATACGAGATTTGAAAAGGGAGGGAAAAAAAGTTCGGCAAAAGGCAGGATTGAACCCGGGTCGATCGTGTCAAAAAGCCAACGACACGCACTTATCCATCTGCACCACTGGAGCTGATGTTTTACAGCCACTTTTTAACTAAATGAAAATAAACCCATACTTTTTATTCCATAGTAAGGGCAATTCATACAATACATTTAAACTGAGCTACTTTAATGTCATTCCCAACGTTTCTACCACGACTCTGCTGTTCTTCGGCTGGTTCTTCCTTGTATACGTTGATTGACAGATGTCTCGTCCAGTCAGCGGTGAGTAATCCCAAACCAATGGCGCTGTCTCAAACTATACCTACCTTTTCCGGTTTGTCTGATTTGTCGTTGTGTTTTCTGACTTGTTATTTTGTTTTCGAATTTGTCATTGTGTTTTCTGACTTGTTATAATGTTTTCTGAATTGTTGTTGTGCTTTCTGAATTGTTATTTTGTTTTTTAGACTTGCATTTGCATTTGAAATTTGTTATTTTGTTTTCAGAATTGTGATTTGTTCTGCACTTCTCGGCCACCATAGTTTCTGTGTCTTGCACTGTTTCTGTGTCAGTGCACTTCTTCATTCTGATCAACAGATGCTGTGCTTCACTGGCATACTTGTGCTTCATAGTTATTATTGTTCATACAAACTGTGCCATGTAACTAGTTCTATGCTGCTTGTGCTATAGACATGAATTACACCTCAAACTATGTGTATATTCAGGAGAGATTTATTACTTTTCTAATTTATTAGATTTGTCATATTTTGAGAGAATTATACATTTTAAAACCTGGGACTAAAATATCATGAAAACTTGAGGGCATAGCAGTGCCCTTTCAGCCATTTAGCAATTGCATAGCAATGACCTAAAGCCAGTCAGGAGATCTTAGTAACTGCATGCAACATCTTAAAATAATAAAAAAATATTATTACAAAAATAAAATATAAATAAAATAAAATAAATAAATAAACTTATGTTTTAGTCATAATATTGCCAAATAATAAGATAAATGAAATCAGTTTAACATGTTTCTGCATTATCTAGAGTTTTTGGAAGCTTTATAAAGTCAGAATTGTGAGATAAAAAGTCACAATTAACTTATTATGTTTTTATTATTACTTTTTATTTTAAAAAATTGTGAGATGTAACCCCAAAATTCAGAAGATTGCAATGAATTACAAAATGTAAACTCAGAATTGTGAATTGACCATTCGCAGGGAGTTTGATTAACAGGCGATCTGACCAATTATAATGCCAAATCTGCCATTTTTGTTCGACAAACAAACCAGATAGGAGAGTAGATTAACGTTGGTGGAATCAAACTTTAAAAATGGTGTATATAGACCTATTTCTGAGGTTGAAACAAGATAGGCCTACCTTCTGATGTTCATTCATGTTATATGCTATAACTAGTAAAGAAGAAGAGATGATCGGTTCACATGCCGCTTGAACTGAGGTGCCACAGCAATCTGTCCTGACACATTAAAGAGCCTCAAAACGGTATTTATTATTTATTTCTTAAAAAAATAAAAAATTTGAAAGTGGAGACTTTGGCCCAATCCCAATTCTACCCCTTAGCCCTTCCCATTTCCCCTACCCCTCCGTTTCGCGCGTTCACGTGAAGGGGTAGGGGTGTCTCGATTCTCTTTTAGTTGGAGGGGTGGGGGTAAGGGGAAGGGCCAGACAGCCCTTCAAACAAAGATTTTTCAGGACCACAATTCAAATGAAGGGATATGAATTATCTCAGCGTAAACCGGCTTCAGCGGCAACATGGCTGCCCGAGCGAACAAAAAGACACATAAATGTAAGCATTTTTTGGTATTAATAAAGATTTTAACGAAAAGTAATCATTTGTTTTATGTTATTTTCAATCGTGAGTTCGTATTTACGGTCATGTTACTCAAGGAAATGTTTGCAAAAAATCGCTAAAGTTTGCTAACATTATATCATTACAGACTGCACGATAGTGACACAACATATTTTCATGTCTGATCAGGGCGATGACCACGGTAGACATTGAGGAGGGCTAGTACCCCCAATAATTATAAATCGCTAAAACCTTTTCTCAAATATTGCCAATTCGAGAGTGAGAGAGAGAGATGAAAGTTGTATGTATGCTCGTCTGTGCGTTTCTCTTTTTAGAGTGAGTTTACTTCAAAAACAGCAATTATATCCTCTTGTTGCTGGAAAATATAATGTAGCGATTCAGTATTTAAACTGTTATTAATAAAAGTCGTGGGGCAGAGTTGACAAGTATCTTTGCCCCTGGATGTGTGAGCTGCGCGATCTCTGATATGTATGTGTGTGTGTGTGTGTGTCAGTAAGCAGCGCATTAATACAGAACGGTAATTAAAGACTCTAATGCACACCAGCACACCAGTATAGGTGTGTGTATTGTAGGAGCTAGCCAACGTATGATGACGTGTGACGGCATAGTAGTGGTGTCCCAATTCTTATGGGAATATTTTCACCCCTACCCCTTGACACTCCTTGAGGGGAAGGGGAAGGGGTATAAAATACAATTGGGATTGGGCCTTTGTTTCATATCTAAAGTAACCTGCTCTGTCTTGTCCATCAGCGCATTGTCAGTCTCCTCTTTGCTCCGCGATGTATTTTTCACTGCGTGAGAACATGATGTGTGGCGTGAGAGCACCATGGCTTGTCAGACATAGCAACAGTAACGAAGGGGGGCGAGTCTTTGCGAAGGGACAGTTCCACAAAGAAAAGTTATAATTCTAAGTTTATATATCGCTGAAATTTAAGATAAAAAACACAATTACCTTTTTTATTTTTCATCCCGTGGCGAAAACAAGCTTCCATAGTATCTGGACCATGTGGCTCGGTCAGTATCTGTAATGTTGAGCACAAACAGCTTCTCTTTCTATCTCTGTTTGTTCTTTTCTCTCTCTCCCTCCTCCAATTTCTTCACCCTCTTTTCTCTGTGTCTTGTTCTGTTTGTATATTGAGACATAATAACATGTTGTCAAGTGCCTCGCTATGACAGTCATTTGCATATCTTAAATATGTTTTTGGGGAGCTGCTGAGATACAGACTGCTATCCATTAATGTTTCTCTTTTGCTCACTCTTTATCATTCATCCCTCCTCTCTGGTCCTCCCATTTGCATTTTATCCTCACGGAATGTGTGTTAAATGTCATATCTGGATGTGTGGGATGTCTGGAAAGCAAACTAAATCATGTACTGCTTACATGCCTACATCTTGTGTGTTTTGAAACACAATCTCCTACGCTGTTATGTTAATGTACGTGACTTTTGGTATATGTACGTATGTATATGTATATACAGTATGTGTTTATATGCAGTATACAGGGGTTGGGAAAAAATCATGTGAAGACCTGGAAATAGGTTTTACCACCATTTACTTTTTATACTGCCTTCACCTTTCTTAGAATAGTCTCCAGTAGAATGTTGTTTATAAAAAAAAAACTCTGCCAGTTGCTTCAGAGATGTTTGAGGAGGGAATCTGCTTCTCACTCTTCTCTTCCAAAACTGCCCACAGTGGTTTGATAATATTGAAGTCAGACTGAAATAGCCAGGGCAGATGTTGAATTTCACCTTGGTATTCCAACTGTCTAAGTTTTATGATCATCACACCATCTTTTTCGCATTTTAGCATTGGTGTCTATGATTAAAGTTTTAGCAGTTGCAGCTCTTTAATACATGTTGGCTTTGTGAAGTTCTCTGTAGTCGGTTTTTGTAGAAACTGGGTTCTTTAAGGTGAATACTGAAGTTTCCTGTCACTTTGCTGCAGTAGTTCTGTGTTGTTTGGATACAATCCTTCTATTTTATGTTTGTGCAGATGTTTTCACATTATGAATAATTCTTTTTTTTTTTTTTCAGAAAATAATTTTTACAGATCTCTATGATCTAAATGCCATCAGTTTAACTAGATGGTAGAAATAAAGCATTTGCATGTTGATTGATAGAAATGTATGTTAGCTCTCCTGAAATCACAAAGCTTTTTTCACCTGCAATTCTTCAACACAAATAAATATGTCTTATTTTATTTAATAACTTAATCATTACACATGCCAAAATACAAACTTAAATGTATAGAATGTTAGCGCATGAAATTTTAGCACCTACTTTACATCGTCATTGTTCCTCTCCGGGAAAAAATCAGTTGAGTGGGCTAGAAGAGGAATAAAAAAAGAGCAGCATGAAGTGTTTATGAATTACAGTGTGGTGTTAGTGGGTCAATCTGGATTGAATTAGAGGATCATCAGAAACAAAACCACAGAGTTTATTTAACCTGACAGACCTGTTTATGGTTCATCTATTCCAGCGTGTCTCTCTTTGGGCGACAACAGGCTCTTCTACCGGTCCTGCATTCCCTCACTGCCTCCGTGAGGCTGAATTACAGCTGATCTCTTGCTAAGTGAAAGCATCAGCCTGCAAATAAAAGATAATGGAGACCAAATAAACACTGAAGACGGTGAGCCAGGTCCAACCTGGTAGTCGCGGTGCCCTTACAGACAGACAGAAATGTGCTTTTAAATGGGCTGCATCTGCCAGGGCCGTTGGGCCATTTGGCAGCAGTTCTACTGGATTCATGGCTCTATTTGAAGCTAATTGGAGCAGACACCCTTAAAACGTAATAGTTATTACGATGCATTTACATGCAGACTGATATGTTGCCTAATAAGATGATTATGAATTCATTACTGATAAATGTGACATGACTGTAGAGGAAATCAAGTGACACATTTTAAGTTTGAAAAATATACTGTCACCCTTTTTCCTTAGTGTCATTTAGTTTCTTTATCAAGCTGGGGAAAGCTCTCTGAGCTGGAAATGGACCCATCAATAGGCAAATACGTTTGCACTCAATTACATGTTTGTTAAGCAATGAGATATGGGGCTAATGAGGCACAGCCATTTTTGGCGCAATCATTTACGCCGTTGAGTTATTACTACGGTAATGACGTTCTCTCAATACCTCAATTAATGCCGGTTGGTCTGCTGTAAAGCGGCTGTAGGTGTGATGTGCGCACAATTGCCCACGCAAACATTTATGGGTAATGGATGGTCCGCCGGTGACTCATAGGTGAAAATGGCTCCCGACTCTCTGACTGTATGGACTTTAAGATCGATTGGCCAGCCAACCTGTGAGATCCTTTTCCTCACTAAAGTGCATTCTTTCTTGAGGTGATAGATAGATAGATAGATAGATAGATAGATAGATAGATAGATAGATAGATAGATAGATAGATAGATAGATAGATAGATAGATTGATAGATTTGTATTTTATTTACCATAGTTGTAAATGTGAGTTTGCTTTCTGTTGTGAATGTAGTAAATGTGTGTGCGTAAAAAAGGCAAGTGCCACTGAGTTATCATTTTGCACAACAGCAGCATATACTGCACCACCAATGTAGTCCAATTTAAAAAAAACACTCTAATGAGCCAGTTCTCTTTAGTGAATCAATAGAATGCAGGATGAACAGTGTAGTTCAATTCATGGACAAATAACTTTTATAAGCCAGTTCTTTTTAGTGAATCAAAAGCATATAGGGTAAACAACAATGTAGTCCAATTCACAAACAAATGGCGTTTGCACTCAATTACGTGTTTGTTAAGCAATGAGATATGGGGCTATAAGCCGGTTGCTTTTAGGAAATCAAAAGCATACAGCATAAACAGTGTCGTATGATTCACAAACAAATGACACTTCCAGATCCTCGGATATCAGTTTAAATAAGTAAATCAGTTTGATCAGGGGAATGTTAGGATGATTCCAAGGGCCCGGCGAGGGAGAGGGGCCCGAGTCAATGTGATGTTCAAGGGGCCCGGAAAACATAGCGGCACCCCTGAGTCTGACAGATACTTCACTAAACTGAATTTAAACAACTGACTGACTTACTGAAATGCAAAGGTATATTTTCAGTGATGCACGTATAAAAAGGAAGCTTCTTTTTTTTGCATTACCATCATTACTGATTGATTTTCCATATGATAATGTGTCATTAAAGCAATGTTGTTATGTTATTATGCAATGTCAGTTAAAACAAAAACTATAAAAAAAATGGTTTGAACTTAAATAAAGCTGAAATTAAATAAAAATATTAGATGGAAAACTTAAACTTGAAAAAACTTAAATTAGAAGTGCTACCTTGGAAAATAGCTGAAATAAATTAAGTTGAAGCACTAAAAAGTACAAGTAAATTAAATAATTAAAACTATACTGTATATAAAAACAATTAAAAATGACAAATAAAAATAATAAAAATTTACTAAAACTTAAACCAAAGTTAAAATGAAAACTTAAAGTATAAAAAGCAAGGTCAAAATATTAATATTACAATATAAATAGTATTTAAATAACACTACTTTAATTATGTACATTTTTTAATTTTATTTTTTTTTATTAAATAACAGAAATAATATTTCCTTCACCTTTTATAGTGAATAAAACTGGCATGTTTTGCAGGACCATTACAGAAGGAATTAATGCATTATGTTTGCATTGTGTGGATGGAAGCTTCTGTTTAGATTTGCAAATGTTATTTGAGCTAATTAAAATGCAGTTCACAGCTGTGGCTAGTATCATCTAAATCTTGTCTCACTGCATGAAGCATACATTCTCATGTACACACACAAGCCAAAGGACCATATTCATAAATCGTGCACTTCTGCCCATTTGGTCTGTTTAGTCTTTAACAGAAATAAAGATGTAATATGTCATAGATCTATTAAAGGGCATGTGGTTCAGGGCACATCACTTTTTGTCCTGTACGCAGTGAAAGTGATTAAATTGTACTCTTTATGTTTCCATAGCCAATCTAACTCTCTCACACACTTCTACTTTACCAAGCTGATATCATAATTTCTTTTCTCTGTCCACAATTGTCTCTGTCTTTATCAGTTCCCCTCTTGTTTCTCTGATCTAACTGTCTATTCTTTTGTACCAATTAATTTCATTTTTCCAGTGTCATTATTCTTATTCTTTTCTCATTCCTATCTTTCTCTCTCCTTTTTTTCTGTATGGCTCCCTGACCCAGGGGAGAATTCAGCACTTCGCTGTGTGTGTGTGTGTGTGTGTGTGTTCGAGGGAGAGATTTACTCTCTAAAGTTCCCCCTCTGCCGATCTCCCGCTGTGCTGCAGTTTGTCTGACGGCTTGTTGTCTCCTCTGGTATTGCCAATTATTCTCTATCGGGGTGACCTAATTTTCCCAGTCTGGTCACTGATGTCGCACCCATGTGTGAGGTGTGTGTGTTTAAGCTAGTATGACTTGAGTAAATGTGATATGTGTGTGCAGAGTCCAGAATTAACTGTTTCTAAGCTCTAAATGCTTCTCCTGGTAATTTTATTAACAAATTGCAATACTGTAACCCTTGGTTTAAGGTAAAATGTAAAGGCTCTTTCACACCTAAAACGTCTACTACTTTCTTTCTGAACTTCTAAAGTACTAATATTTAATATTTTTTATGTTTTTGAGTATTTCTTTTTATATTTTTGAATTTTTATGCTTACTCCCTTGCATATTAATGGTGGAGTTCCCTTTAAAATCTTAAATGATTCCCTTTGAGCTAAATTATTGACCTGTTTCCCTTACACAAGGCTTTATTTATTTGAAAAAAAAAATCAGTAAAATATAGTAATATTGTTAAATATTACATTTAAACTAGTTGTTTTAACTCTACTTTAATTTATTTTAGAATGTAATTTATTCCTGTGATTGAAAAGCTTAATGTTTATCACTCTCAGGTTTTTCAGTGTTACATGCTAGAGATTGTGTGACCTGCCAATACCGATTTTTGCAGATTCTGATTTTTTTTCTAAGAACTATTACATTTCTAAGAACTGACTGACAGCACAAACAAAAATCTACTTATAATACAAAATTTTATTTTCCTAATAGAAGAAAGTTATAGGATGTTCTCTCACTAAAACCACTCTCACAATAAAGTGCTACGTGACTGGAAAGAGGTAGAAATAACAATTAACTGAAAATGAGTGGCTATATATAACAAAACAGATGTAATTTTCCACAATATGGGCTATTTTTTCCTAAACGTATTAAATGTATGTGTCATCTTTCACGTCAAATTCTTACACTATAATCAATCAATTAATTCAGTTAGAATAATAAGACACTGTAGAGTTGTTTTGATTCAAACTAAATTGGTCCCTGGCTGGTTGCTCGGTGCATCTCTATTACATTCTCCTTCAGAGACTATTATTTAAAAATAAAAAA
>NW_015505617.1:313125-333260 GCF_001515645.1 Sinocyclocheilus grahami | reverse complement strand
CGGGAAACCCCTTTCTGCAGACAAGGAAGGGAACCCCCGACACAGAAAAGAAAGTACCTCCAGAGAGCTGAACTGGTGCATTTAATCTCAATTTTAACCTCATTGAGGAACTCAGTGCGAGGGTTAATTAAGTGATTGATGGTTGTTTAGGTCTATGCAATTGCACATATTGCTGTAAACTTGGGATTTCACATTTTCATTCTCTTTAATTATTTCCTCTCTCTCTCTTTCTGAAAACTTGTGTGAATGCGTGTGTTCATGTGTTAGATTAGTTTATATGTCTTAGATTTATCCAATAAAGCCTTATTTATATGGAAAAGAGAAGTATCTTGTGTTTTGTGCTCACAAGTTAATGTCTTAAACTGCCGATCTTGTTACTATGCTAATTAATAGTGTTTTCACTATATTTTGGATATTGATATTCATTGCAGAGTTGCTGTCATACGGCTCGTTCACTGAATCGCTGGCCGTCTCAGTGATCCGCCGTAAAACAGTGATTCTGTCCTAATTCCCTTGCATATTAATGGTGGAGTTCCCTTTAAAATCTTAAATGATTCCCTTTGAGCTAAATTATTGACCTGTTTCCCTTACACAAGGCTTTATTTATTTGAAAAAAAAAAAATCAGTAAAATATAGTAATATTGTTAAATATTAAATTTAAACTAGTTGTTTTAACTCTACTTTAATTTATTTTAGAATGTAATTTATTCCTGTGATTGAAAAGCTTAATGTTTATCACTCTCAGGTTTTTCAGTGTTACATGCTAGAGATTGTGTGACCTGCCAATACCGATTTTTGCAGATTCTGATTTTTTTTCTAAGAACTATTACATTTCTAAGAACTGACTGACAGCACAAACAAAAATCTACTTATAATACAAAATTTTATTTTCCTAATAGAAGAAAGTTATAGGATGTTCTCTCACTAAAACCACTCTCACAATAAAGTGCTACGTGACTGGAAAGAGGTAGAAATAACAATTAACTGAAAATGAGTGGCTATATATAACAAAACAGATGTAATTTTCCACAATATGGGCTATTTTTTCCTAAACGTATTAAATGTATGTGTCATCTTTCACGTCAAATTCTTACACTATAATCAATCAATTAATTCAGTTAGAATAATAAGACACTGTAGAGTTGTTTTGATTCAAACTAAATTGGTCCCTGGCTGGTTGCTCGGTGCATCTCTATTACATTCTCCTTCAGAGACTATTATTTAAAAATAAAAAATTTTTACTGACCCCAAACTTTAAAACAGTAATATATATATATATATATATATATATAAATTTATTTTTAAATTTTTTTATGTAGTTTTATATAAATAATTATATTCAGTACATTTTCTTATTTCATCAGCCATTGCACAAATGTAATTTTATACCCTGAGTGTGAATGCGATGACATTGTGTTTGTGTGGTTTGTGAAAGACTATGGTGTGTGTGTGTGTGTGTGTGTGTGTGTGTGTCTGTGTTTCTGTTTGAGACTGTTGCACCCGTTGCCCTGGCTATACTGCCTTTACTGTAGTTCTTGGCGCCTCTGTAAGGGCTTGCTCCAGCCTGACAGAGGTGTGGTTTACGAGCACTTATTTTATGAACACTCTGGTGAATTACTTCAGTCTTGTAATGTATTAACACAAGCCTCTCTCTCTTTCTATCCTCCTTTCTCCCCAGGCAAGGCAAAGAATCTTAAAGACTACAATGTAGCTCTTGGAATATATATTGCATCAATAAAGTAAGAAAAAAAAAAACCCAGCGACAATTTATCAATTTTAGCCGGCACCACTGAGGCTGTTTTGGCCGTGATGTGCACCTGTGTTTGGGGATTGAAACTGCGGAAGGCTCTGCTGCAGTGACTCCAAAACACCAGGCTGAGTTATACCAATGGGCCTGCTGTGCTTCTATGCAGATAATTCTCCAGCTCTGGCTATAGACGCTTGTGGTTTAAGAGCAAGGACTGTTTATGTCTCAATCATCCTTATTGTGTCGCAAATGTGTAGCTCTTGGAATATATATTGCATCAATAAAGTAAGAAAAAAAAAAACCCAGCGACAATTTATCAATTTTAGCCGGCACCACTGAGGCTGTTTTGGCCGTGATGTGCACCTGTGTTTGGGGATTGAAACTGCTGAAGGCTCTGCTGCAGTGACTCCAAAACACCAGGCTGAGTTATACCAATGGGCCTGCTGTGCTTCTATGCAGATAATTCTCCAGCTCTGGCTATAGACGCTTGTGGTTTAAGAGCAAGGACTGTTTATGTCTCAATCATCCTTATTGTGTCGCAAATACCCTCCTATACCTCACAGATTATATTAGCACTGAATTTGACACCCATATACCCGTACACCCATATACTGAAGTGATAAAAATAGTCATGATTTGTGTTTTGCTTCATCTTTTGAATTAGATATAAACCTGTAAAGAAGGGTAAAGGTAGATAAAATAAAGAGGGTAAGTGTTTGCTGTGTCCTTCTACTAGCAGTGGCGTTCCATCCATATAAGCTGCGAATGCTCCGCATACCCAGCCCATTTGAGAGAATAAGTTCACGGGATAATTCATATAAACATGATTATAAGTTGATCCCTTGTCATTTGAAATGTAACTTAAAGCTTAAAGGGTTAGGAATAAGTACGTACAATAATTTATTTGCTAAACGGCAGTAATTTACTTTAAATCCACCAGTTGTGGTTGCTTCCGGGCGAGCAGATTCTCCGCAGCTTTCTCACCTCTGCTCAGTTGCTATGATTCATCAGGATTGTAGCGTGTTCTCAGTGATTTGCTGGTCTGCACAGATTTCATGCACGAGGTAAGCTGTTAAAAATTGCCGAAAATCACATCGTGCTTGAAGCAAAACCAACTCGAATAAATCAAAAGAAAAAAACACTGTAACTGTATATTTTTGTTTTCTCAAGCAAAGCAAATTTTAAAAGTCCACTGAAAACATATCCTCTTACATTTTTGGTCATAGACAACGTATGTTGAAGATATATACGCTATTGTCAACGTTATTGCCTAAGCGGTAAAAAAAATTTTTTTTTATAAAAACGTGGGCTATATAAAATTTTTATAATAACAAACATCATACTGTTCCCTTTGTTTTGCATATGCTCGTGTCACTTACAGTTGAAGTCCTTCTCTGATTTTATTATTGTTTGCAAGGTTGCAATGTTACTTTGAAATATTTTAAATATTTTGGGGTATTTTGCATAGTCTGTTATTGGAGTAGTGTCACCCGGGTGGGAGTTTTAACTCCTATTCACTGGGAATAAAAACATTATTTAGCTGATGCAGAGAGACATATAGACCGGGGGAATCCCCCCATCTCCCCACCCTCTGATTACGTATCATAACTAAGTGTAACTATGTGTAAACGTAATTTGGCAGTTTTTACTTGGAAAACCAGCAATATTTTTCTTGCATTCGAATGATGGATAAACTTGAAACGATAGAAGAAGGATTGGAGATTAATTTAATTTACAAATAATTTTGGTCATAGATGCCTACGCCCTTGCCTATTTTCCGCAAATTTATTTGCAGACTCCTGTATTCACGTTGTGTAATACAAAGACTGAGATGAAGACTTTTTTTTATTTTTTATATAGACTCCATATTTTCTTGCTTTATAAAGGTTTTCATTGCACAAACTAATTTATCATCTGAAACGTCCCAAAAAAGGCTGGGTCGTCTCGGACGCAAAGGCAGCTTTTCCCACCTTTTGACCACAAGATGTCGTTAGTGTGCACAGTCTCGAAAAGCTTCGAGTAATTTTGGTTTTTTCGGTTGGGGGGGGGGGGGGGGGGGGGGGTTCTTATCACTGAGCATACCCGGTTAAAAAAGTCACCGCTCGCCACTGCTACTAAGGAGTAAGTTTTGGGATGAATACCAAGTCACATATATTTCTGCTAATGTACTTTATTGGTAATGTGAAAGTACATATTTATGTTTATGTAAGACAGAATGACACTACAGGCCCCTCTTGTCCCATACTGATTTAGTTGCATGCAAGTGTAGCTAAATTCATTACCATGAAGTTCCTTTACTTCAAGGTACATACTTTTAAAACCCAAACTTGATCATTTTGGCATTGCATTCCTTGCTATATCTCTCTGAAAAAATTTAAAAACTGTCATCACAAAACCTTCTCTTCCAAAGGGGCTGTGGGCAATATGGATGCACAACTAAAATTCACTAGAAATTTAAATTTTTGAATTGACCACACATTTAAATTTAACCTTTCAATTTGAGTTGGCCACAACGTACAGGAACCTGTAATGGAATTTGGATTGGAATGACAGAAAGATGAATTTTCACTGTCAATTGCTGGGAGATGTATTCTGGGAAATGAAGTGTTCTTCCACTCTCATCCATAATTCTGTCTGTAAGGCCATCTTCAAACCTTAGACCTGAAACTTCTAGACTGTTAAAGCCTTTTAAAAACTTTCAAAGGCTGACAAGTCAACAGATTTTGCCTTGATAAATGTTTCATTTTCTTGTTAAAAATCAAACTTACCGAGTTCTTACTGAGATCTATTTCTTTGCATTCCTTTTAGTTCTCCTTCCAATTTGAATTAGTTCTATTAGTTCTACTTCAGTTCAAACTCAGAAATTAAATTAAACCACTCCTACTTCAATTATCAACAGCACACAAGCCTGCTAGAAATAATATACCTAGTATATCTTGTACAGTATATTTCCAACATATGATTTTGAATGCACTAATCTTACTATTACCTAAACATGCTTTTTGAATGGATAGTATGTGAATTAGTGTTTGTGTACTGGTGACAGACTGGAGGATATAAGTCCTGCCTGGAAATATCAGCCCACTGCTTAAGCCTGCTGCCGCTGACCATTCCTTCCTCTAATCCTTCTGTATCGGCTGCCACAGCGCTCTCGCCAGCATTTATTCCCCTTCACTTTTGCTATCTCTCTCTTTTTTCCCCTCTCACTATCGAAAAAATCATCTCCACATCTCCTCCTCTGTCCTCTAACCATGTCCATGCCAGCAATATCATACAAAACCACCCAAAACTGCAAATTTTGTCCTGAGGTCGGTTGCCCTTTCCTCCACATCCCTTGTGGACATCCAGTAAGCTGGAGCATATCCGCCAGTTTCAGTGTGCCATTCGTAGTCTGGTAAATTGGCCATTTTACTGTAGGGTCCGTCAAGGCCTATGAATATTTGATAGGGCCTAGCTGTTGATGAGCATGTGTGCTGACTCCCTTATCTTATATGGTCAGGATGCCAGAATTATACTTCGTACCTCCGAGCTCCTGTCCCCAGGAGAGAGTCGGAGGAGGAGGGAGAGGAGGGCATGTGAGTTGGGGGAGCTGTTAAGCCCTAACTCTGTGGTGGCTCCCTCTGGAGGGGGATTTAAGGGAGAAATAGAGAGTGAGCGAGCAAGAGAGATCATCTCAATCAGCTGAGCACTGGTGCGATAAAAAAAGGGAAATGGAAGTCAACTCTCCGACAAGACAGTCATTCCCCTCGGGTGGACAGAGGTTGAGAAAAGCTCCTGCACCTCTTTGGCAGGGACAGATAATAGAGAGGCACGAATCGTCACCGCTCCCGATCATCCACGTGCTCCGTATAGGGATCAGAGTGCCCGGCGTCTCCCAGGAGGTGAGGGGTACGGACAGGCGTACCACTGGGTCATGCTACTATAATAAAAGATGAAACTGTGACAGTGTCGTAAATATGCTGGTGCCCTGAGGCTTATATGAGCTGGTATAAAGGCACCTTGACAGGTGAATTTGTTCTCGGTGGGTGAAAACCCTGATCCCTGGACCCTGGATTTAGTCATGGTGCGGAGAGATGGATTCAGAAAGCTGCTTTCAGGGATGAGAGAGATGGAAAGCGAAGGGTTAATGTGTGTGTGTTCTCATGAGTCTGGTAGATGGAGCCGAGGTCCACAGTTGGTAGCGTGATCACGCTGGGGGGATGTGAGGTTTTTTTTTCTGTCCAGCCAGAGAGAGACGGTGTAGTTTTGCTACTAGCCTTCAGGCTACTGCAAATAAATGGATTTTCCTTTTCCATTTACCAATATCCAGAATCTTATTTTATTCCCCCTTCACAGGTGAACTAGGGTAAAATGGCGGTCAAGAGGGGGTGAATGAAGACATACTCTCATGAGCTCCATTGTTCCAGTGCTCTGCAGAAATATATTGATCAAAGGTAACTTTTCAGCCATGCGGATTATTCTGAGAGCGCCCCTGCCAATAAATCCCTCCTTTACAACTTCCCAAGAGATGCCACATAATCCCTCTGCCCTTGACCTTTGACCAGCGGCTGGCTATTCTGCAACTTCCCACTTTGTCCTTGTGCTTGTGCATCGTGAACTGAATTGAAAATTACTTTTAAAGGCCAATTTAATGCCTCAGTTTGAAATGAATTTAAATTGTGATTTCAATGTTTGAAGGTTTAAAAAAAATGTCAAAAAAAATGTTTGAGGATTTATATAGCCTTATAGAAGAACACCTCGTCCCAGAATGCATTACTTTTGTTGAATTTCTTTTTTAAATTGCATTTCTGCAAATTTCCCTTGTTGTAATTCCAATGCAAATTCCAATTCTACTGGTGTAGCCAGTTCATCTTAAATTCACACTTAAGAATTGAAAAAAAGTCAGTACTTAATTTTCCCATCCCTCTTCCTTATGCCTCTTGTCATCCATTCATTCTCAAATAAAACTTTTTCTATTCAAAAGCATTATGCATGGATTTTTTAAATTCCAAATCCATACTGACCCCAAACTTTATAAAGGTGACAAAAGGAGGAGCGTGTTCTTGCTGAAAGGCTTTGGCCTTCATCAGCTCCCTTCTAATCGAATCAGACTCTTCTTCGTTCAGCCTAATGTGGGTTTTTTAATTGTGTTACGGGCAGGGTCAGGAAGATGGGCCTCTCAGAGGCAATAACGAGGATATGGAGAAAAGTATATCAACTGTTGACATTGGGCAGAGCTGGTACGCTCTAGGCGTTGTTATGGCAATAACCACATTAAGGCACATCTGGTCCAGGATGCAGCACAGACATTAGGACAGGATGGAACTGAATCAGGTCAAGAATGGATCAGACAAGACAAACGTGAGCTATTGTGTGGTTTCAAGAGCACGCGAAGAGACATTGACCGAGGGAGGTGTGCTAAACCTGTCAATTTACCTGCCAACTGAATATGAATGATGCTTCTTGAGGCAGTTCTTACAAAGAATAAGACACTGTTGCCACTTTTTGCCCGTCTGAAGCTCTGATTGATATTCACAGCATCGTTATGATACCTGCATACTAAACGATAATATTAGCATATGGTCCTGTATTCAAGCCAAGGTCTCCTTCTCAAGGAAAAAAGAGTCTAGGTTGCATGAAAGGTGAAGACACCCCACTGCTGAAATAATGAATACTAGGAGCTACGGGAATCGATGGATATTAAGGCTCTGTCTCCCTAAACCCATCTAACTGCTGGCATTGGTGACGCCTACCATGCTTATCACCTGCAGCATGATGAACGAGGCTCCTACACTCCTGGAAATTTCCCAAAAATCCCTGGTGCAATAGATTTTGTTAAGGGCTCACCTGAGTGTGCACAAAGTCCAATAGATCTGCACTAGACCTTGACCATTACCCTGTCTGCATGTGTAGCACCCCGATTAGGCCGGCTGATTTAATACAGGGACTGGTATTTACCAATGATGACAGATGAGGCACTAAAGTGATAGTTCACCCAAAAATTTAAATTGTTATCATTTCCTTATCAATTCCTTTCATTTGTGTTGTTTCAAACCTGCATGACTTATTTTCTTCTGTTAAAATACAAGGTTGTTATTGTCCATACAGTGGGGTGCAAAAAAATATATTTTGTGTTCCACAGAAGAAAGACAAGTTTATACAATGGAACTACAAAAGGGTGAGTAAATGATCACAGAATGTTCTTTTTCGGGTAAACTATCCCTTTAATAGGTTTAAGTTTCATGAAATAGCTCGTTTTGCCATGTCCCTTTGGTCAATGTTATTCTGTTTACTTTAGGCAGGAGCAAATGAGTATGATTGGCATGCTGGTGTGTCTCTGCATTCGTATTGTGCCATTTTTGATGCCCTGTCGGTCATTTCGAGAGCCAAATCCCTGCGTGCCATCACAGTACCCTACGGAATCTGCTCAACATATGTCCCTTTGGCAGCTGGGTCCACAACTGTCCACCCGACTTACGCCTGCACCTCGGCAGCTGAGCCACATTTCCCCGGGTCAGTGAAGATAGAGGTAGGAGACAAAAAAAGAAAGAGCCAGGCCATCAATCAGTTCACAAGTCAGACAAATATACAAAACAAAATTCATAAACGAGGCCCTTTATTGACGGCAGGTCTCATAACGTTTATCCGAAATCCATTTTGCCTGACCGTTATGAGAACATTAGGGATCATTGAGCATCACCTTCGCCATGCGTGAAGATTCATGCCAGGAGTTTCATCTGCAGTAGACGTCAAAATCAATAGCCAATGTCAGCGGCACCATGGCGTCTCGCTTCCTGACTCGCCTCTGCCTCAAGATTCTGACTTAAGTCTTTTATGTTATGATGGGATGGGCTGTAGATGTCAGTTTGTAGCATTAAGGAACAAAAACTGCAAAAACATGCTTGCACTTCTGTTACAGAATTGCAATTCCAGCACCAATATCATGAATCTGAATAAATGGTTTTGACAGTGTAATCCATTTTAAAAGCTGGACACCGATGACATGCTGAGAGATGTATCCACTGTGAATGAAAGTGTGGCTCAGATGTTATTTAATCACAGTTCTGGGGTCTGAATTGAGTTGGGAGGAGCAGGCTAGAATTTTGATGACAAGCATGAAAAACAGACTGTTAAAGTATATTTGCAGATAAAGGAATTAAATAGCTCTGTTTTGAATTTTAAATTCACCCTGCCCTTGTAAGGTGTGTTATCTACAAAGCCCTGATCAGGGCAGTGTGTGTTTGTGAGGTCTGAAGCCCCCCTGAAATGCAACGGTCTCTAAATCCACCCTGGATTAGTGGAGGTTGGGTTAGGTCTGATTGGTAACATTGCTCAAATCCTTCCGCCTGCTCAAAAGCTCCGCAAAATGGGTGAGCTTTAGTGTCAGGTTGTTCCCTGAGAAGGGAAGAAACAACCCCCTGACCCCCCTCCTTCCCAAACCATGCCAGCCAAACACACTTAGCAGGGCTGTATGCCATTTGAAATTGAACTCAAATGAGAATGCAAATCCCAATTCTGTTCTTCAGTTTGAATTGATTTTGAATGTAAATAAAGTCACTGCAGACGAAAATATATTAATTATGTTTAATTTTCATGGTTATATATATTTGGCTTTTATGGACCAGGATGAAGAAACACTTAATTTCCCCAGAATGCATTACCTGTGTTCTCTTCCTGTCATTCCAAAAAGCTGTCTAACATATCACTATCGTGGTTCACCCAGTAGCATGAGTTTGAGGCGAGACTTCCTGTTTGTTTGAACAATGGCAAATGGGGCAGTATTTTGGAAACCTGTTTGGAAACGATATTAGTGCAATTCTTTTTGCTCCCTCTAGAGGAGAAATTATACACACCAACGGTCTGAGGCTTTTTGATTATTGTGTTTTTCATTTCAGCCACTAATCTGATCGGCAAGGCCATCTCTTTTCTTTTGTTCTTCTTTTCTTTTGAAGGACCACCAAACACAAAGCATTTCTGCAGTAATAATCTCTTGAGCTCTATTCTAATAAGGACTTCATCGTGATATGCTACAGGGGATCTCTGCAAAGGGCTTTCACTAATTGATTAAATATTCATAAATAAATACTGCTTTAGAAAAAGCCATCAGGGCAGCTCATGTTTACATTTTTTTCCACAGGAGGAAAAGAAAGAGTGAGAAACGAGTTGTTACACAGTGGAATAACAAAGAAAAGTGTGTTGTTATTTTTCCCTGCTAATTGATACAATTTCTCCTGGCAAATTAATTGAGCAGAAAATGTGTAATTGGCCCGGTGCATATCACAGAGAAGCAGGTCAGCAAGCTGGGTTTCACCCTCGGGCCTTCTCTCAGAGTCGGGCTTATCTTCCATTGTGGCCAGTCAATATTTGATTTTAGCCGGGGCCTGGTCTTGGGCACTGACCTACAAAAGAGATACATTTCTTGCATCTGTGTCCTTAAGGTCCATTTTTTATTTCCTTGCTGCAGAGTCAATTTTTGCTCCCTGTCATGAGGAAATAAATAATTCCTAGGTCATGGATGGGGGGTGGCAGCTGTGGGCCAAAAGAGGGGGAGAAACCAGGCCGGGTGAACCTGGCTGGGCAACTCGCGGCTGGAGTTGAGATGGAGAGAGTGTGTGTGTGTGTGTGTGTGTGTGTGTGTTTGAGGGTGGGAGGACAAGGCTGGTCGAATGAGTTGATATTCTGCTGCTGGAACGAATGCTAATTTAATCAATGTGCTGTAAATCCGACTAGCTGCTGACTAATTTGTGACTGCTGCCCCATGGGGACTTGAACAAAAAGCCCTGCCATTGCAGTTTGCTCCCCATATGCATTTTAAAATGCTCTCTCTCTTTTTACACACAGTCACAAAGATACACAGATGGATTTGCACATATACATATGGGAGAGATATAGGCAAATATATGCACCTGCAAAACTGGTGTGTGTGTGTGTTCTTGTGTAAAGTGCTGAGTTGGTGACTTGGGGAGCACTTAGGTGAGGGGTTAGAGACTTACCTCTGTCTCCTTGGACCCATATGTCAGCCGCTCTAGATGTCCAAACCATCAATTTCAGAGTCTTCTCACAGCAAACACACGTCAATACACACATATATATACATGCTTAATGGAGAGTGGGTACAGTGACCAATTGCTTGTCTGAATGATGTAAATGTTAGCATGGGTAACATGACCGCAGCGGCTGTTGAAGAATGATGCAAATCAGAGAGAAGGAAAGAAAACTGAGGGAAGAGGTGAAAATTATCATAGGAAAGGAAAAACACAATTAAATATCTTTAATATCTCAGTTGTTTCTCCTAGATAGCACTAAGATTAAATAGAGGACAAATTAAGACTAGTAATCTGCCACATTATGCTTATAGAGTTTAACCAGAGATCTCAACAACAACAACAGCCACTTTCACATGTTAAATTGCTGTAAAATTGCTAGATTACCTTTTCTGGAATATGTACCACATCTGCTATTAACACATGCAGTGGCTTTGCATCTCTTATCAGATTGTATCAATATTGTATTGTTACCACTCACATTTCATGACTAAACTGTGTGATATTTGCCAGTAAGAGAGCATTTTTTATCACATTTTTTAATTTTCACAGATCACAGATGTACATCTAAACAGTGTGGAGTAATTGCATCAGTTCTGTCAGATTTGTAACTAAAATCCTTCCGATTTTTCTGATGTATTATCAGATGTCGTGAATCAGAGCATCGTGAATTCATGCACTCTAAAGCCATTAATCTTGTGGCTTTGTTCACATATAGCATAATTGCATAACTTTTTGGTGATATTACAACTTCTTTAGCTGATTTGCTGGTATTTTACTTTAGTAATAGTCTGTTAAATATAGAGAATTTGAGAATTTAGAGAAAATGCTGTATGTGAAGCCCTGTCACACACTGCGATCAGATAGCAAAATCTGAAATCAAAAGTCAGCCCAAACAGTCTGATCCACATTTGATTTTCTATCTCGGTTTCCACTGTATCTCTAACTTGTGTCTTTTAGGAGAAATATCAAAGACAAGGTTGATATTTAAATGCAACATAATTGAGAACTCCATTAAGTCCTTAAAATTTTCCTCTGGGTTGATCAAAAGAAAAAACAAGAGGCAAATAGTTTAAGATAAAGTCTGAGGAAGAAAGAGAGTGAGATCAAGAGAGAAAGGAGACAGAGGAATGGAGAGTGGGGGGTGCTGAGGGATAATCCTGAGGGACAGGTTTTATGGCTATGTGGAAATTTATTTAGAATAAGTCCGCAGTACCCAGTGCGTGCAGACGTGGGGGGAGAACGAGGGACTTTAATTAATGAGAGCATGCTTGTCGCAGGCTTTGGAAAGGCTGCTAAATCACTGATGCAAATGGAATGAGCCTGAGAATACAGCCACGGTGGACTCTCTTTCCTCTCTCTCTCTCTCTCTCTCTCTCTCTCTCTCTCTTCTTTTGTCTGTACCTCATTCTTTATCTCCTACTTTTTCTCTCATCATTCTGTCTCTGTCTCTCTCTCTCTGCCCTCATTCCTGCACACAAATAAACACAAGCGCACACACATACCTATTTATAGGTGTAAAAGGAAAAATATGTAACAAAATGTGTTTACATACTTCTGTCAAAGTTTTAATAGCCACAAATGTAACTATTGACATAAGATTTGATCCATTTCGACAGGAAGAGACTTAACACAGTTTGCTTTTGAATGTGTCTTTAAGAATCAGGTAAATCTAAAATATGAAGAGCAATACAGGATATCTCTCTCTCTCTCTCTCTCTCTCTCTCTCTCTCTCTCTTCTTTTGTCTGTACCTCATTCTTTATCTCCTACTTTTTCTCTCATCATTCTGTCTCTGTCTCTCTCTCTCTGCCCTCATTCCTGCACACAAATAAACACAAGCGCACACACATACCCATTTATAGGTGTAAAAGGAAAAATATGTAACAAAATGTGTTTACATACTTCTGTCAAAGTTTTAATAGCCACAAATGTAACTATTGACATAAGATTTGATCCATTTCGACAGGAAGAGACTTAACACAGTTTGCTTTTGAATGTGTCTTTAAGAATCAGGTAAATCTAAAATATGAAGAGCAATACAGGATACAGGCCTTTAAAGGGACAACTTTGTACCTTAAATAGCCCTAAAAGTTTCATAATGGAACCTTAAGCATATATTACTTTTCTAAGGTACTTGCTAATGACCTTGCCAAAAAGACCCATTTAATTGTTATAACTGAAACATCTCAGCCTGGCCAGCATGACGTTTAGCTGGTTTAAACAGGCAACCTTCTGGAAAATGACCAAAACCAGTCTTACAAGCTGGTAGACCAACTAAAGCTAACACACAAGCTTAGGCTGCTTTATGATGATATATATTCAGTAAAACAATGTCTAAAGCAAGCTTTTGAACATTTTCAATATGCGCTGAATATTTGGTGCTACAAACCTTACAAACTTGGCAAATCTTGCAGCTAATGCTAATTGTAGCACCCCAACCTCTGGAAATTGTATAAAATGATTCACACTTCCTGTTTTGAGAAAATGTTTACTATTTTAAGAGCTAAATTGATTAGATTATATGTAAATGCCAACAAACCTAACAATACCTGTAATATATCACCTGTTAATCACTTTTTGAAATAAAGCATGATAAATCTGCTTTGCTAGAAGCTAAATTAGCTTCCCCACACTTATATCAAAAGAAAAATAAGATGTGAGGTGGAAGTTGAGAAAGATGAAACATGACTTGTGTGCTGCAAGCCCAAAGAGGCATTGATTCCTCTTTTGTCTTCTTTTTCAGTCGTTGGCACAGACAACAACTCATCACATTTGTCGTTCCGAAAGTTCAGGGAATGCTTTGGAGATGTGTGGCATCCAAAACCGAAAACTAAAGGTGTGACAGATGTCTCAGATCCAGTGTTGATGTCTTGCATAAGCAAGCTACATCATTCAGTGAGTTACATAATGGGGTATAATGCTGTTGTAATATCTGTAACCATTGAAACCTCTTACCCCTCTTTCACCCCAGGTACTGTAATGTCTGTGAGGATTGAGAGACGACATCACCAGTGCTGTTGTCAAAAATGAAGCCTTTAGCCATCGGCCATGTGCTACATATAACTCACAAACACGCAGACTGAGGTCAGCGCGGCCAAAATGGCCCTGTCTGTATCAGTGAAGTTGCCTGTCCATTCACATTAGGTGGACCATGTGACTATGATAAAGTGTGACACAAAGTGTATCATCATGAGGGGAGGTGGATGGAGGACCAGAGCAATTTTTGTTGCCTAGTTCTAAGGGGGGGTCGTAAATACAAGAATGATGTCATGTCTGCCATTGCCTCATCTGCCCCATTACCCCTCCCTCTAACCCTGTCTCACCCAATCATCCTTTCCGACTAAACCACTTTTAGTCCCGACCCCCTGACAGCATAAACTGCGTCAATGACAAACAATCTTAAAATGGGATATTTTAAAGTCCATCAGCACCATATGATAGCATGTTAAAAATGGTCTACATTTTGACAAACGATTCCAAAAGCCTCAAACCCAATAATCAATGACTTTCATACACCGTGAAACATCAGTCAATACTTCTGTCCTCCTCTGAATAATAGTCTGAATTGTGCAGGAAGAGAGTGAATTTAGGTCCCTCAGCAGAACCCTTTTGAAAATTCATTTTGCGGAATTAAATACACCAACACATTGTGCTGAAATATCTCCCCTCCCAAGGTTGTAACCATGGGAATCAAAGATCAGACGAGAAAGAAGCAGACTGAAAGGACCTGCTCATGTTTACCCTGGCCTGTCTGTCAATCAAAGAGACAGATGGAAACATGTGTCCCTCTGTTGGCATATGTACACTTTTCAAGACCACAAAAGAGTCACCTTGCATCTCTTCACATTTTTCTCTTGTAGTGGCCTAGAGGAACATTTTATTCCTCAGAAGTTGTTCTTTCATAGCTCAGGGGGTGTATTGTAAGTAGCTCATCTTCACCTGAAACTTAAAAATCAATGTTTTCTTAGATTTTTGTTTTTAAATGCCTTGAGATAGATAGATGGGATAGTTCACCCAAAAAAAAAAAAATCTGTAATCATTTATTCACTGTTATGTCGTTCCAAACCGGCATGGCTTTATTTCTTCTGTGGGACACAAAATAACATTTTATTGTCCATACAATGAAAATGTCTTGTTTTGTTTTCTTCAAAAGAAAGAAAGTCATTCCGGTTTTGAAAATCATTACAGAATGTTCAACTATCCCTGCAGAATTATAAAATTAAAGTCTATTCCCATCTCACAAAATTTGGTCTTGTATATCATGAGATATGGATGAGACTTGATCGTAGTCTTTTGTATTTTACAAGTTTAAACACATTTTGAGAGACATATTTGAAATGACTGTGGTCTTTTTCTTTCCTTCTTCACTTCATTTAATCTTATTGCTGTCTAGAACCCATTGAAATATTAGAGAGATCTAATTTGTGATGCTTCTTTTCTATGGGGAGGGCTACTTTATTCTCGCATCCCTACATCTCTTTTCCAAGTTTTCATCTGCCGTTTTAGCGATTACTCATGTTAGAATGTGTGTCTCTATTTGATATCACTCGTTTGCCTCTTTTCATCTATCTGCTCTGAAAATAGCAGCAAATGGATGAGACATGGAAATTTGATACAGTGAGAATTATGTCAGATATGTGCCAGACGAAAAACTGCCTCCGATTCCACAGTCTGCATCAGCTGCCATAAAATGCAATCCGAACACGTCAGGATTTGCTCATAGAGAGTGTCTGTCGAATGGGATCATCTTCAGTAGAATAGACAGATGGAATACAGCTTTGAGCCGTTTCACTATTGTAACTCAGTGTTTATTTTGGGGGTTTAAAAAAATTTGGCGGTCTGCTTGAATATCTTACTGGGCTGATCAATTCTAAACAGAACTATTCTATTTTATTCTATTCTATCTGAAATCTCTTTTCATGCCCTCCATGTGTTTGCACTATCGATTAGCCAGTTCAAATGTTTACCTGGCTCATCCTGTCAACTGTGACATGTGATCCAATAATGTGCCAATTAATCCCATGTTTTCTCTCCGTCTACTACCCCCAAACTCACGGTCACCCTTCTCCTTCACGCTGCCCATTTTAATTGTTGTAAACACACTCAAATGCACTGCAGCCTGTAAGCCATGACCTTGGGTTCCTGTAAGCAGATCGGTCGGCGTGAGGCGATGAGGGCCGTATTACATTAGCATTGATTAATTGACTGGATATGGCCACAGAGGTGTGAGCGCACATTGGCAATGCTGAGAAAGGGATGGGGGGGAATGTATGTCAGTGTGACACGGGCGGTAAGAGGATTATGGGATGGCAGCCGAAGCATGGAGTGGAGAAGAAGATTGAAAGTGTGCTGTGCATGAGTCAGTCAGAGTTGTACAACATCTCTCCCCATGCAGCGGTCTATTTACATGGCACTGAGGGAGTGTGTGTGTGTGTGTTTGTGTGCGCAAAGGAGCGTGTGTGTATGCAGAAGGAGAGGGATGGTTAAATGGTTTTGGTTTCTCAAAAACTGCAAGAGTGAATTTGAATTAAAGAGAATGCAATATAACAAAGAGTGAAAAATTTAAGGGGGTCTGAATACTTTCCGTACCCACTGTACACACACCCTGTTTCATTCCAAACCTGCATGACTTTCTTTCTTCTATGAAATAAAAAAAAGGTACTTGAGAAATATCTTAGTGATTTTTGGTTATACAATGAAAGCCATTGGGCTCCAGTGTTGTTTTGGAGCCCACTGACTTGTGGACAAAAACATTTTAAACTTTCTTTAAAATATTGTTTTTTGTGTGTGTTACGCAAAAGAAAGAAACATCAGCTTGACCCAACTGAAAGACAATTTGAAGAAGCCAAAACCAGCTTAATCAAGCTCAGACCAGCAAATCAGACTAGTTTAAGTGGCTCTTTTTTCAGCTAGAATATGAGCATTTTAACAAAATGCAAGTTTATCGTCGATGCGGCTTTGCTGCGCTGATCAGTATCGTGCAGATTTTTGTGGATTTGCTCTCTTGCGTTATTTATCTATCTGCGGGATTCTTTAAAGATTAAATCCCAGCAACCCCTGGGAGTTTGGAACCTGGCACAGGCTCATTGAAATGCCGGTTGAGGGGACTTGGCAGAACAGCAAGGTCAGCAGATCTGTCGTGCCGCAGTGGCTCGGAGGACTCAGCCCATTCCCACCGCTGGCCAGTAATCTGCCACAGTCCAACCAGACACATCCACAGCAGTGCCAAACTATTCCAACACATTCAGCAATTGAGAAATGCAGTGCATTCAGTTTTAATGCATTAAGTTCCTCTTTTTAGAAAAGAAAGCAAAATAATATATAGCAAAGATGTTTTATTGATGTCCTCCCTTGGTCTTCGGAATAACATTTCTATCGACTGCGTATTTTACTAGCTAATGTTTGTTGAGCTTTAATGATAATTTAATTAGATCAAAAAACTGTGAATAACTTTACTTTTGACAAAAATCCCATTTGAGATTTCCTTTATAGAGCTGTTCTGAAGGAGCTGTTCTTTCGCTATCATTTATTGATATTCTTGCAAGGTTCTAACTTTCCAACCAGACTTTAGACATTTCACAAAACAGATTGAAACAGTAAGGTCGGTTGAGGTAAATGGGTTGACTCTAAAATGCATAACCCAAAAACATTTATAAATGCATAAAGGGGGTTCATATGTGTTGGATTCCATAGATTTCTTCAAAGAAAAAATACAAACTGATTTAAATGTTTCATCAATGCTTATGTGCCCTTGTAAATACCTGTACAACAAAAGGAACAGTTCATTCCAAAATGAAAATTCTGTTGTCATTTACTCATCCTTATTCTTCTGCTGAACACACAAGATATTTTGGAGAATGTTGGTAACCAAACAGTTTCTTCCATACTATGGAAGTCAGTGGGGACCAGCAACTGTTGGTTGGACCAGCAACCCTTTATGCATTGTGGGGTTAACTTTTTTAAATGAGTTTAATGGAATTAAACATAATGTAATTAGTTAATGCATTATCTTTGACAGCCCTATTTTAAAGTCAAATCTAACTATAATAATACTATAACTATAATAAAATACACAGATGTATATTGACAAGCAGCAGAAATTAAAACAGAAAATATACAGGATTTAAGCTTTCCACATGCAATTCTCTATTGTCTTTTTTCCCCATATATTCCTTTTCTACTCAATTCCGCCTCCTTAAACAAACATAATATATTCCCATATGTGGGCGCAAGGTTGTCTGCCATGCATGGCATGGTGGTCTCTGCTGAAAACCTCATTCTGGTGAGCAGTTGTTTTGGGATTTTTTTTTTATTTATTTCTTTATTTTTAGAAAAGCGTGCACAAAACCATTTCTTGTGTTCCCTTTGTCTTGTCTGAAAGGCTTTCAGATAAATAGATGGAAAAAAATAAACAAAAATAATAGCTGACTTCTCATGTGGAAAGTTTCAGCACATAGCTGTGAACCTCCTTACACCGAAATCCACTTGTCTTCTGGGATTGAGTTCATATGTGGCATCTTTACACTGAGGTAGACCGGACTGAGATGGATCTTAAAATGGGCGAATGCTGAGTCACGCTGACAAACTCTGGCAGCCATGATCTCCTCATTGATTATCTGTACAGCATGCTGTGGCAGGAGGCCAGCAAGACCAGCAAACAGAAGGACACAGGAAGGAAGAGAGAGCATTATCTCATTTACAGGAAGCGGCCCGGCTCTCCGTGAAGATGCCAATATCAATCGTGTTTACCCACTACTCATATCTCGTAAAATGCAAATGTGGTTCCTCTGAGCTGTGAACTTTAATTAGAGCAGAATTACGCAAATCAAATATTGTTTTATATATTAAGCCATGAAATTGGTTTTAATTATGTCATCAATGCTGAAGCTCGCTATGCATTGTCTCATATGCATATAAATGATTGGGTATATTGGTTTGACAGCTGTTCGCTCCCTTTGCAAGCGGGCAGAAGTCTCTGTTGTTTGAAGAGGTCTCTGATCTTGCTCAGAATACGGGATAATCCCGCGTTGTCTGCAAGCTCCGGGTCTGCGTCTTTAGTAGATATGTTGCATCTTTTAAACACAGGCGAGCTGCAGCTTCACACTTCGTTTCAAAACACGTGGTGGGGGGTCGATTGAACACAAACGCATACACGCTGTGTGCTGAATTGTTTTTTCTCTGGACGATCCTAGTTTGCGCTCTCCTTACCCCAGGCGAGTAGAGCCCATGTGATTGGATATCCTTAATCATACTGCCTTTAAATTGGTTTTGGAGAACGGCAGATAACTTCTAAGTATGCAGTAGCCCCACTGGGTTGCAAAGATATGCAGCATTGGCAAACCCATCTATTTTTTTAACGATTGTTATGTTTATGGGATTTTCTGCCTTAAATTATACAGAAAAACCAACATGAAGTGAAATGAACAGGAAATGATTCAAACATCAGAGCATGTGTGCTACCCACCTGGATTTTCAGGTTTCTCAAATTAAAACTGGACTTTTAGTTTGAGTTGTTGTTTTTTGTGCGTGTGTGTGTGCAGGGGTGGATTTAGTTATTTGGGGGCCCCAGGCAAAATACAGGAATGGGGCCCTATACAATTGCACACATTTACAACCTTGAGGTTCCTTTCACTGTTGCTCGCTGCTGCACAACCATGTCCCATAGTTGTGTCTAATCTTTTAGTTCTTTCATGTACATGTTATAAATAAAGGATTTCTTTAATGTTGTAAATCCCTTGTTCACATTTAAACAGGTTATAATAGTATTTGTCACGATCACCAGCTGGAGTGCCCATGAGCTCCACTGGAGGGCACTCCTTACAACTCCTTTGCCATTCCGTCACAGACTACATATCCCATAAACCTTTGCCTGGACTTATTGTTGTGTGATTACTTCCACCTGTGTGTCATTAGCTTGTTAAGTCTGTGTGTGTATATAAGGTCTGTGCTTCAGTTGTGGTTTATCGGTTGCTGTACGTGTGTTTCTGGGTTACACTCTCGCCGGCGCGGTGTAGATTATGTTCCTGACGCCTCTATGTGGATTGTACCCTGGTTCGTGGATTGGATAAACCCCTGTACTTGCATTTGGATTCTCGCTCCTCCTTGTCCTGGCTTACATGTTACAGTATTAGGTTGGACACTAGGTGGTGTGTTGGGGTAATTTTCACTATGCAATTCTCTACACAACGCAAGGCTGTCTAATTAAAACTTTAAAATATACATTTATTTTTATTTTTATTGCACATTTAAATTAAACTGAAGGAAATTATAAATTGACATGCTTAAGGATTATTTCAACCAAACATAATAGGGCCCTATGAAATTATTTTATTTACTTATTTTTTAGAAATTCTGTGTTGTGTAT
>NW_015505617.1:311274-312951 GCF_001515645.1 Sinocyclocheilus grahami | reverse complement strand
GTGTAGATTATGTTCCTGACTCCTCTATGTGGATTGTACCCTGGTTCGTGGATTGGATAAACCCCTGTACTTGCATTTGGATTCTCGCTCCTCCTTGTCCTGGCTTACATGTTACAGTATTAGGTTGGACACTAGGTGGTGTGTTGGGGTAATTTTCACTATGCAATTCTCTACACAACGCAAGGCTGTCTAATTAAAACTTTAAAATATACATTTATTTTTATTTTTATTGCACATTTAAATTAAACTGAAGGAAATTATAAATTGACATGCTTAAGGATTATTTCAACCAAACATAATAGGGCCCTATGAAATTATTTTATTTACTTATTTTTTAGAAATTCTGTGTTGTGTATGTTCATTTTTCTGGTAATCAAATGAAGGCGAAAACATTAATCTATCTTTTTATTCCAATGAAAATTAAACAAACCCTTTCATTTTTGTACATTCAAAATGCTACACAACAGAAGTTTACTGTGTAACGGGCAATGTCACGGAATTCGTCAAATATTGAATGAATAAATCAAATGCAATTCAGTATACTTCAATCAAACCATGATATGGACTAGTGTATGTGAATATTAAATAGAAAAAATACTATTTAGCTACTACAGACGACAACCGCGAGCGTTGCGTGTGCTTAAATAGCAAACGAAATGCACGTCTGCGCCGTTCATTCCGTCACATTCCGCATTACACAGTAAATTCCGTTTTTATGAATAGATTCCGGGATTCCGTCCCCATTTTCTACATCACCCTACTTTTGCTAAGAAGCACGTTCAACACGGACGCACAGACGGTTGTCGTGGTAATGAACACCACAGCAACCACTTGTGTGTCTGCACTGAATGCGCATCTCGCATATAAAAAGCATTTTAGGGGGCCCTTGGCTTTTGGGGGCCCAAGGTGGTCGCTTACCTTTGCCTAATGGTTAAGTCCGTGTGTGTGTGTGTGTGTGTGTGTGCGTGTGCGTGCTAGGGAATTAGGGAATTTGATGGTTTATATGGTGTTCTATCTGGCATTCCTGCATTTAATGTGAAGAGAATCATAGATAATTTCAGTAGTCAACATCATATTAAATGCTAAACACTGTACATACTAAATGTATGGAATTCACTGGTGATAAAAATGTACATAAAGTATTTTTGAATATTTAGAAAGACAATATGCTAGTATTAGGACATGCATGTAAATGTGTAGCTAACATGTGGCTAAATTCATTACCTGAAAATTCACGATACATTAAAAAACTAACTACTACAGCCTTGCATTTGCATTCCTTGAATTTGAAGCAGAACTATCAATACCTTACCGCTCCATAAAACAAGGGGTTGCAGGCAATATTAGCTCATACAATGATTTGGGACACATTGACGCATAATATATAGGATGAATAATATGCGAATTAGAATGCTGCACTTGTGTCAGCCTCCTACAGTGATGCTCACTGATTTAAACTGTTGCAATTGACCTTTTGCTATCCCTCCTTGGTTGCCGTTACTTGCCCAGACAAGCTTTACAGAGTGTTCTGTAACTGAACATAGTGCTGGGCGGTATACCGGTTCATACCGATTACCGATGTTTATTTTTGTTATAATATGAATTTTTAAAATACCGCAATACAACAATATAGTATGTCGCTTAAACAACGTTCGGAACGCGACACCGTTTGAAAGG
>NW_015505617.1:265916-310955 GCF_001515645.1 Sinocyclocheilus grahami | reverse complement strand
GCATAGCCGCTCTTTAGTGTAGATGCATGTTGATTTTATCAGACGATGCCGCGATTATAAATGAGAGTGACTCCTGGTTAACATGTATTAAAAGGGGTCGTGTTTAGTCACTATTTAGTGTGGTATTTTTTGACAATATTCACTCATCATGACAGTAAAATAGGGCATTCTAAGTCAATACAATGCAGTATTTCCTCTCTCAATCAGTAGAAAATATGGTCAACCCCTGGTCATGCATGAAAACAAAATACTGTCATGTACCGTGAAACCGGTATACTGTAATTTTGAAAAATACCGTGATATAAATTTTTGGTCATACCGCCCAGCACTAACTGAACGGATACTACTCTAATGTGGACTGGAATAAAGTGTGACGTTATGATGCACTTTTAATATTTTTTCTTAAAGAAATTGTGCACTGTAACGTGAATAAAAACTTAAAAGACTGAAGCAAATGCTTATCACACTTAAATGAAAAGAAGAAGCCTCATTGAAAGTGACTACATGTGATAACATTAACACTGAACAGAACTGTTCTTAATGTTTCTCAGTGCATTCACTGTGAACTCTTTAGTTCTGCTACTTTTACCTCTATTATGACCTGAATCATAATGTCAATAAATAATATTAAAGGGACAGTTCATATTTTATAAGAAAGTTATATTTTGAAGACACTTTGAGCTGTTTTGTCCATACAATTAAAGTAAATGTGGTCCAAAACAACAATCAATTAATTGTGCATTTACTTTCATTTTAAGGACAAAAAGATATTGACATGTTTCTCAAAATATGTTTATTTTTTTTGTGTGTGTTCCACAGAAGAAAGTCATATGTCTGGAATAGAGGGTGAGTAAACACCGTGAAACCGGTATACTGTAATTTTGAAAAATACCGTGATATAAATTTTTGGTCATACCGCCCAGCACTAACTGAACGGATACTACTCTAATGTGGACTGGAATAAAGTGTGACGTTATGATGCACTTTTAATATTTTTTCTTAAAGAAATTGTGCACTGTAACGTGAATAAAAACTTAAAAGACTGAAGCAAATGCTTATCACACTTAAATGAAAAGAAGAAGCCTCATTGAAAGTGACTACATGTGATAACATTAACACTGAACAGAACTGTTCTTAATGTTTCTCAGTGCATTCACTGTGAACTCTTTAGTTCTGCTACTTTTACCTCTATTATGACCTGAATCATAATGTCAATAAATAATATTAAAGGGACAGTTCATATTTTATAAGAAAGTTATATTTTGAAGACACTTTGAGCTGTTTTGTCCATACAATTAAAGTAAATGTGGTCCAAAACAACAATCAATTAATTGTGCATTTACTTTCATTTTAAGGACAAAAAGATATTGACATGTTTCTCAAAATATGTTTATTTTTTTTGTGTGTGTTCCACAGAAGAAAGTCATATATGTCTGGAATAGAGGGTGAGTAAATAATGACAACATTTTCACTTTTCATCCATTCCCTTAAGTTAGTCCAATTAATTTGCCTTGTAGCAAATATATGTGTCCATGCTGCTGTAATACATGTTCTCTTGAGAATGAAAGGTGAAACATGGACTGCTAAAGATGAAAAAAATACCACATGTATCCTCCCTGGGTTTCTTGTACCAATATTTCAAGAACCTCTGCAACATTGTTTTTTAAGCATATTTTTCAATAATTTCTGTAAAATTCAGTATAAAACCATTCAAACACACTTCCATAGGCTTACATTACATAAGCAATCCCATATTTTAACAGCTAACCTTTTGCCCTATGATGGAGAGCTGTTTTTATTAGCGCTTTGCTGGTGAACTGGATGTATTCGGGGGGGGGGTGAAAGCTTCAAGGGGGAGCCATTTTAGGTTGGTAACATGATTTTGCGTGACCCCTGTGGGCATGAGGAAATGGTTTCCGTTTGGGAGCAAGCACGTGGCAAACTACTCATGGACAGCCTCAGGCTTTAACTCTTTATGTAGCATTCATCAAATCCGTGAACGCCATGCATCATAACAAATAAAGCAACTACAATACACCACAACAGATATATGAGCGAAGAAAGAAATTGAGTGTGGAAAAGAGTGATAAAGATAAAAAACGGAACTCGGAGAGAAAGAGATTTAGAGATGAGCGATGGCAGTGATGAAGAGAAAGAGCGAGGACAGGCATTGTGTTTCCAGTCATTTATTTCTTTAAACAGTTTAATTTTGCAAAAATCACACAAAGCGAGAGAGATTGCGAGAGAAACGGAGTGAGAACAATGGATTGGAGGCCTGTAGTCACACAGTTTGGTTTTCTCACACAGTTCCTTCCTCTCAATGCTGTGTGTAAACCGCAGCGTGTGTGATTCAACTTACTAAACTCTGCCCTTCAGCTCCTCTGAATATTGATGATTTTCAAGTTTTTCCACCATCAGTGAGGCTGATTCATTGCTTCCAGCATCCTTACCAAACAGAAATCATCTTTGATCTGCACATTTTGAACAACATGTCCCAACATGGGTTTTGCTCGTTGTTATTGGTAAACTAAAAGCGATCTTGTTGCTGCAAATGCAGTTACTGTTTTAATGGAACAGTTCACACGGAACATAGAAAATTCTGTTTTACTGTTTTGTTTATTCCGTTGGGTGCGAGACGAGTCAAACATTCATGAGCAAATGAAAAAAAGTGTGCAACAATGATTACAATGCAATCTAGACAGTTTAGTTGATTGTAATGGGAGCATCATTGATTGTAATCAAGGAGGTTTTACCTGGAGAAAACTATCCATTAGCATTTCCATTGTAGCGTCTGCGTAGGATCATGCATGAGCGTTGGACTGTTTATGGCTTAAAAGACCCCTTTTAGCCTTTTGACATTTGCATATAAATTACAGTTCTGGTCAGAGATGTTACGTTGTATAGGGGTTTTAAATTGCCAGATGGTTCTTCACCGACAAGAAGATTCGAACCAGCCCCCACTATCATCCTTCTCAATCTGACTTCAAACACTGTTTAAAGAGCTGTAAATTACCTCGATGGGCCGGGCAGTTAATTCGAAGATATAATCTAAATATTTATTATGAATCATAACCAGTTATAATTCGTCATAAATATTCCCCTTTTTAGAGCTAATAAATAATAATAAACATTACACCATGCTGACCCAAAAATGAAAATTCTGTCATTAATTACTCACCCTTATGTTGTTCCAAACCCGTAAGACCTTCGTTTATCTTCGGAACACAAATTAAGATATTTTTAATGAAATCTGAGAGCTTTCTGACCCTGCATAGACAGCAACGCAACTACCACGTTCAAGGCCCAGAAAGATAGTAAGGACATCGATAAAATAGTCCATGTGACATCAGTGGTTCAACCGTAATTATTTGCAGCTACGAGAATACTTTTTGATGTGCATAGAAAACAAAAATGACATTCTTCAACAATTTCTTCTCTTTTGTGTCAGAAATTTTTGAATAAAGTCGTTACTTTTTTTTTTTTTTTTTTGCACACAAAAAGTATTCTCGTAGCTTCATAAAATTACGGTTGAACCACTGATGTCACATGGACTATTTTAACAATGTTCTTAATCATTTTTGGGTGAACCATCCCAAGATCCCCAAGAGTGTTCAGTGCGCTGGCGTCCAGGTGCGGGTTAACAGGTTAAAGGCAGCTGCTCGCCTAATGGAAATGTGATTTGGTGTAGTTACGACAGTTACCAGCAGCAGTTTAACAAAAGACACACTGGTGTTTTTCTTGTCAATCAATAAAAACAAGCACCATCATTAATATTCTTTTAGCATGGTTTTGTCATTTGAGCTGTTCTGGGCTCATTGAGACAGGAGTCTGTTTAGCGTTGTGTGTTTGGATCTGATGGGCCACACTGCACTAAAGTCAGTGAGACGGAGTGGTATGCGGCACGCTATGGGAATTGGTGCTGCGGGGACTGTGCTGGGGTCAGCGTGAAACAGATTTTAAGTGATGTGATGTGGGAATTGCTGATCCGCACGGGCCACATTAGCGTCTACCGCTGGGGTTTCAGTGCTATGCTCAAGGTCAAGACACAGGACTGAGCTGAGAGCTTTTAAACAGAGGACAGAAAACCTTCCCTCTTTCTCTCACATCCCTCTTTTCTCTTGTTACTCTCTCAGCAGTTCTCTCACTCTCAGTCTTCTTTGCAACTTCATACTGTCTGTCCTATGTTTCCCATTCAAAATGCTCTTCTTCTCACATTCCTGTCTTTTCCTTGACCGTTGCAGTGTTTGAAACTATAGCTTGTTACAACCTTCTTACAAGATTTTCTTTTCTATGGGAAATGCAATTGGAGTGAAGATGTAAAGGAGAAATCGCAAGTCTCAAGAAGTGTGTGTGTGTATGCGTGCCGAAATTCAAGTGTTGTATGGTGCCTCTCTTTGTGATATTGAAAGGGCTGAACACACCTTGATTCTTTAGCACCATAACCTTGCTGTGCATCTGTTGTGTAATTGAATCATGGCTCTGTCTCATCCTACACTGAGGAGAAAGCAGTGAGCTATGCTCTCAAATTCTGAAAGAAATGAGAAAAGAGGAGAGCAGAGTATAATGGAGGCTGGAAAGGCAAGAAAGCAATTTTTGAAAGGGTTGAGCCAAATGTTGGGGAGTAATTAACTAAAAGTATGGATGTATACTAACTACATTTTTCAGGAGAATGACGGTAGCTCCTTTGTTTCTAATGACTAACTTTTCCCAGTAAGTGTTTCACAAGCAAATGCTACAAATGCTGTTTTTAAAGTCACGTTGTGTTCTACAGTCTGGCAAGCTGAGTGAATAATCAGTCCTCTCTCTCATATTGAAATGTGTGATTCATTGTAGTGTTGAACTGCTGTGAATTAGACTAGTGAATCGGTGTGTTTCTATAGCTTAAACAAGAATAGTGCTTTGGATAAAAGCGTCTGTCAGATTCATCTATGAATGAGATGGTTTGTCCTAAATGGTCTCCCCTCCCCTCTCTCTGTAGCTTCTTTTAGATAAAGAAGTGCTTAGTTTGCTTTTATTGATTTATACCAAAGTCTGCAGTCAAATGTCCAACATGGGCTCATTGGAAATACGTGCCTCTAAATACATTTCTGTAAAACTGAAAAAATGTACCTATACATAAGAATCGCTGCAGTTTTAATTTAAAAATAAACACTAGAGGCAGTAAAACTTTTATTCCTTTTCACACAAAGTATGATTTTCAGGTCCACAGTTTCGATTAATAAAGCCTAATTTTTCACACAATTACTTGAGGAATATCATGATATGAATTCATAACCATTTTAACATGCTGTGAAATTTGAAAACGGATACTTTTGAACGTTAGCGTCACATATCCAGCTTCATATGAATGGGTTTTATATTCAGTAGGTTTGTTCGGTAGATCATGCAGTATGGAGTTAGACTTGAGAGGTGAAGAGCTCGGGTATGAATCCCATATACGGTTCCACAAAAAAACAACAATTCAAACCTGCATATAAGTAAGTTCAAATAGCATGGTTGCATCAGCGAATGCATTTTTATATCAGTTTTGCATTTTTAACACTATCAGGTAGGTTTAGGGTTGGGTTTGGTGTAGGGAATATTTTCAACATGATAGAACATTAACTTTTAGCAACACTCCCCAGATATTTGAATTATGAACCAGCGCAATATGTACCTATATCAACATAACAAAAACGTGCCAGGGTCATGTATTGAACCTGCGTTTTAGCACCACTCACTGGGCGTTTCACTCTGAAACGGCCTCAAAATGTGCAGTAAGGTACGTAATAACGGTGTTGCAGAAATGCATGTATTTCCAATGAGCCTGGGTTGCAAATGCCAGGTATAATCGATATGATCTCTCATCTAATTCATCAAAAGGCCAAATCATGTGAGCTATACCATCCACATTCATTTTATAGCACTATAATCTGATTGTATTTCAACAATAGACATATTTCTACTATGACAACTCTCGGCGAGATCGGCATGGTAATGTGCACGACAATGTTAATGTGTTTGGTCTTGGTAGAATAGATCTGCTACGCTGCTGCTGCTGTGGCAGAGCAAGTACCGAGACTTGCTACTACCAATGCATCCACAATATGCTCCTGTGAGCATGTAAGAAATACACTCTTAAAAATAAAGGTGCTTCAAAAGGTTCTTCAAGTGATGCTATAGAAGAACCATTTTTGGTTCCACAAAGAACCATTCAGTCAAAGGTTCTTTAAAGATCCATCTCTTTCTTACCTTTTTATAATCGGAAGAACCTTCTTTCGCCCCAAAGAACTTTTTGTGAAACAGAAAGGTTCTTCAGATGTTAAATGTTCTTTATGGAACCATTTAGACAAAAAGATTATTCTATGGCATCGTGAAGCACCTTTATTTTTAAGAGTGTACTGCTGCTGAACATATATGTGAAATAACCACCATATAGCATACATAAATCAGCCCATAGCAGATCTATACAGGTGGAGCTGGGAAAGGTGGAGGGCTTCTGAAGTGTGCTGCAACTGCTACAGAAAGCACTAGCCACATATTTGAATGCTGAGCAGCGAGCTCATTGGCTACTGATACAAAAAAAAAACAATCAGCTGCGCCATGTGGTGATGTAATTATGTCAGGTTGAGTTTGACCTATCGGACTGCGCCATCTTGAGTTTCATGACAGAATTTTGAATTTTTCAAATAAAATATTTAAAAAAATAAATCTCAAGTTAAGAATAGCCATCATTTACTCACCCTCATGTCATTACAAACCAGCCAATTGTTTTCTTCTGTAGAAAATTCTCAGTCCATACAAGTCAGTGGGGAATCATTTTCACTCAGAAATGACTATTAAATTAACACAGTTAAGAAACAGCAAGTAACACTGAATGAAATGTAAAATTTTGAAGTACAAAGCCTGAAGTAGTAAAACATTTTCCAATAATTGCTGTATTATTTAAACTATGAAAAATCTTTTATATATATATATATATATAGAGAGAGAGAGAGAAGTGTTGTTTTGGTCTCCACTGACTTTCATTGTATTTTATTTAAAAATATATTATGTTCAACAGAAGAAAGTAATACAGATTTAAAATGACATCTAGTGATTCAATTATGGTCTCATTTATGTTTCATATATAATACTGAGCTATAAACCTCTGAGAAGTACAATTTTCCACTGGGTTTGTATGACAGGATGGAGCTGTGAAAGTGAAGCAGCAGCTCTTGTCTGATGTTGCTGGACAGATGTTTCAGCATGTTCTGCGCTCTCAAATTCTCTCCAGTTCAAAAGGGAGCACACTCAGTGCACACTACCCACTTTCAGATGTCAGTTATCTTTCCCTTCATCTCTTTTCTCTCTCCTCTTCTGTCTTTTACAAGCAACTAGCACCTCAACATACCTCTCTCATTTCCCTCTCTCTTTCTATACTTACTGTATGTAGCCTGGTATGCTCAGATCGCTGTATCTCTTTTTACACCAACCTGTCAGCTCTCACCGTTGCCGTGGCGACGCACCATTGTCATGGCAACCCAGACAGGCTGGGGTGGGGGGTGGGGGAGGGAGAGCAGGACTGAATGCAACGAAATATGAAAGAGAGAGACAGGCAGAGAGTGGAGAAAGTCGGCAGTCTTTTCTCATTAAACGATAAAGAAGGCACACAGCTTCTAATCAATGTTCCACTGCCAGTTTATCAGCACAAAAATATCAAGCCGCCATCTCCTCTGAGTAAATAGCAAAGGGACAGTCCATTTGCTTGCATAATGGCCACCATTATTAATAGTGATGCTGGCATTAACTCGCACGGTTGTGCCTTGGTTTTCTTCCCTGAGAAGTGAGACGGTGAGGAAAAGCACTCATCAGGTCTGGTTAGGAATCTTTTATTTTCCATTCCCCCATATCCTGTTGAAGACAGAGGTGGCTGTGGTTTCAATCGGCCCTTAACAAGTGAGATGGGATGCAGGTCAGTGGTTCTGTATAAGTACGTTTAACCCCATTACCGGCCGGTGTGAACGTGAATACAGGGATACTGATTCAGCAACCAGACCCACGTCCCCAGGGAAACCCTTCACACACACAGAAACGCACATCACCTTACCTCCGTGCCAGAATAAAGTGTGAGCCAGGCATGGAAAATCAATGTCAGATCAATTTTCCTTATTTCCCACAGCTGGAGCGGCACGCATGGCTCAGCAAGCTTGCTCTCTCACTCTTTTTCCCCTCTCTTTAAAGTGGGCACTGTATGTTGAAATAGTGCCCTAATAGAAATGCATTAAAAAAACTTCCGAGCCGTGTACTGAATGTGTGGGGGAGAAATAAAAACAGATAAGCTATTACAAAGATTGATGGCTACTCTGAAGGAACGAGTCTATTCGCTGTCTGGATCGTGTGAAGTTATGCACAATGCTTCCTCACTGACGCTTCCCAACAAGGTCCTTCATCACAAAAAACCTTCGCTTGCTTATTTTCGTAGGACCTCTGTGTGACATTGGCTCAGGTCGTGTTGAAGACCCTTAGGTTCTTCTCTGATGTCCGTTTGAAAAAGCATAACGTTAATTGAATCCATGTGTCTAACGAGGTCGAGACCATCTCCCTTTGATATTTTAACAAGGTCAGCTTGAAGGACAGCAGAGCGCATCATTTTGTTGCGATTGAGCAATCAAGAGACTTTAAATCTCCCCTCTTTGGTTTCAATCGAAATCCCATCTATTGAAATATGTATTATAGCCTCATGTATATGGTTGTACTGTACATTTCAATGAACCTACATCTGAACAGCTGGGTCATTTTAAACCCTAAAGCGATGATTTAAAATATCTACTGACATCTTAAAGAGGAAAATAGTGCCCTCACACTGCAATTTTTGGCTTGGATGATTTGATCTTGAAGGAATTAGCAGAAAAAAAATGTATGTAAAAATAATTTATATTGAATTTTGATTACAGACTTTCATATCTTTGCAAATCTGAGCACAGTTTGTGAGAAACCCAATAGAAGAGACACATGGGACAGTACAATCCGAAAAGCTTTAGACCAAAATTTCTATTTCATCTTCATTGCTATCTAGAATTAACAACTGAGTACCAGCCTCTGATACTGATATCAAACCGAAACCGGCAACAAATAAACAGCCTTGGGCAATGGATTAAATCAAAGTAGGGTTGTCAATGTATTCAATAATTTAATATCAGTATATTTTAAATATTGGGTTCAGCAAATTGATTTAGATGAGACTGTACTGAATGTAGTGGAATATATGTGCATATAAAGACATCATACAGAGGTAGATTTTCTTTCGTCTAATGGTGTTCTCATTGATTTACAAAAATATAACATTTCATACTTGAGGAGCTGCAGTGCTAATTAAAGTAAAGCCATCCAAAGAGAGCAAATTATTTTAATTTAGATAAACATCTTTGACTAGTAGATAAATTAATGAATTATATAGTTTTACCAAATTATAAATATTTAAACATATTTAATACATATCACATGTCAGCTTTTTTCTTTCTTGTAATAGTACAGATTCCTGAAGTTCTGTATTCTGTACTTGTTCATCCAGGTAACAGGACGTTAACAAGTTTGGAGTTGGTATGATTTTTTTAAAGATGTCTCTTACTCTCAAAGGCTGTATTTATTTGATTGAAAATACAGTAAAAACAATAATATTGTGAAAATGTATTATAATTCATTAGTCTGTTTCTCTGCAAACTTTCACTGAGAACTTTTTTGCAAAATTGTTTCCCCATTTTAATTAATATAATACATCCTTGCTGAATTAAAGAATTAATTTCTTACTAACCTCAATTTTTAAAAGCTAGTGTTGTGAATTTTTCATCATTTTATTGTATCGCTGCACATTTTAGTATCAGTACACCGTGCAAACTGTTTTTGATGCCTGATATTTCCACACAACTCAGAGCGTGTCGTGTGCGGTCACGTCTGCTAGCTTACATAGTCGGGGTGGGAAAATGACAGCTTGAAGTATGCTGAATCGGATTTGTTTAAATCCTCATTGGTCCTCGGCTGCTGATTTTGTTTCCTTTTATGGGTGGAGAACGTCGGAGGCCTCGGCATGTCGGGGAATGAGAGAAGGGCATGGTTTGTTTGGACTACAAGAGAGGATGAAAGGCTTCGGAGGTCAAGTGGTGTGTTCACACCAGAACTCCATTGCAGCGACTTATGATAATCTGCAGAGCATGAAAAAGGAGAGAGAGAGGGAGGAATAGGGGTGCTGGGGTAGAATAGATGGGGAGAAAAACATAGAGAGTGAGAGAGAGAGAGAGGAAGAGATCCCTGGCAGGGTTCATTTTGTGGGGGTTGCTGTTGCGAGCTCACTTCTGCCGATGTGCTTTGCCTTTTAATGTGGCTGTCTTGAAAGAAGACACACTCCCTGTTTGCTACCCTGCTTTGTAGGGAGGTAATTATGTTTGTATGCACAAAAGAAACGCTATAATGCTAAAATACAGCATACCCATTCAAAAGCGCCAATTTATCCCTTATGCAACCCCCCCACACGCACACATTCGCAAACACTCTCACATGCCATCTTTCATTCTCTTCATAACTCTGACGTGCCAACAGTCTGCCATGCTGCTCACCACCGAATGATTTGGCCACTTTGTGCCCACTTAAGGTTTTTCTCTTTTTCACCATTCCCTCATTTTTCTCCTCTGATGAAACACGACGAGTACTTTCCGGTCATTCCAACCAGCCGGGTAATTACAATGAATTAAGCACTCTGATTTAATTAACCTTTTTAGAATTGGTTTGCTGGCATTGCGGTGGGTGGGTTCTTACATCCTGTTGACATTGTACGCAACAGCGAAGGACATCATTCTGTTTTGCGTGAGGGTGACTACTGGGCCACATGATAATAGCCTAGCTGTGAGGACAGGAGGAGATATTCCTGGCTAGTTCTGTGAAGAAGAAAAAACATGCCTTGCACCAATGAACCACACTCTTGTTTTGAAAAAGAGGGGTCTGGGGTTCAGTTTGTGCAGTATGGTTTGCTGTTGATATGAACTCAATGCAGCAGTGAGCTGCTATTGATTATATATAATATATTTTACAGCAATAAGTGGCGTCCAGTGATATGAAAATACTGTAGCTTTTTGAAAATGTACTATGGTTTAGAGCAACATAACATAATGTTAGGCATTATAAGAGTCTGTATCCACTGAGCAGATTCCATAGGTTTATAAAAGCACATCACACATTTACAAGGCCTTATGGGATTAGTTTAGTGTCATTTTAATAATATGTTTACATGATTATAATATTTATAGGGATAGTTCATCCAAAAATTTAAATTCTGTCATCATCTAACCCTCATGTTATTACACAATCCTGTATGAATTAATTTTTTTCTGCTAAATACAGAAGAAGATACAGTATTTGGAAGAATGTGGGTAACTGTTTATGGTAGCTGTTGACTTCCATATTATGGAAAAAAATATTATGGTTAATTAATATTAATATTTGATTACCCATTCATAAAGGTTTGGAACAACTTGAGGGTCTATTTTTATATGTTCAGTCTTTGTTTTCATTTTAGTTTGTTTCAGTAATTTTGTTATGTGCTTTTGTCCTTTTTTGTATTTTTATTTATTTATTTCTATATAGTTTTAATAATTATAGTATTTAAACATTTGTTTCAGTTAGTTACTAAGATGTAATATTTTATTTCCACTTTACTAAAAAAAAATTATGAATGTTTAGTTTTAGTAAACAAAAACAACACTGGATTAGTTCACCTCAAAATTTAAATTCTGCAATTCATTATTTCTCATATCTTTTTAAAGCCATATGCTGAATTTTTGAAAAATATTTATGCAACTATTTCACAAATACTGTTCATAGTGACCATGTCTGTCAAGCTACAAGGACAAAAACATCATGAGCACTATAAAAGTTCATATGACGGATTTTAAGTAAAAATGTCTGAAAAGTTCCTTACGCTGGTAATATAATGCACAATTCATATAGGCTATTGTTGTGGTGCTCTTTGTGTTTCCTGTACAGCAAATAATAATATCGATTTTATTAATTTTGAGTGTAGTGTCCCTTTAAGATGTTCAGCCTGTGCTTTGTTTTCTAGATTTTGGTCATTAAGCCTTTGCATAATTTTCTGTTCACCGACATTCAGCCACTTGTAATCTTCTAACAGGACATAAATGATGAGGTATGTCTCTGTGGCTTTCACGTGCACATGGACCGTATATTAAATTACTGATGTGAACCTGTCTGCTCCTGTTACGCAAACATACCATTTTGCTACTTGACTGTGACACAATTTGCATCAACTGCCACACTAAACAGATGAAGTCTGTTGTGAAAGCTTAATGAATAAGGCTGTTCTGTCTCATCTCTGCCTCCCCCTCTGATATCAATCTACAGCAATAATATCTTCTCATTTACTGAGAAGGATGGCTGTGGGACCCCTCATCTGTCGGACGGTCTGCGTCTTCCTCCCCCCACGTGCCAGCGCGTGGATGATCTATTCTAATCGCATCAATTGCACATTACTTCACATCCCATGATGCATCACTCCGCTTTAGCCAATCCATTACATATTTATCACATGGATGCTTTGTTGAAACCACCTCTGTACCAGCCACACGCTCTCAAACCCAACCGTAAGAAGGCTGACATGTGGCATTGCCATCAACCTAAAAAGCACAACCTGTGAGCGGAGGGGTCTAAAGAGGGCTATTGATCGGTGGCTGAGTGATGGATGGCAAAATAAAAGCTTGATAACCTCAACCCGACACCCCCCCAGCACCACCTGATCTTCAATCAGCCGAACCGTGCGCCGCAGGACGCCACCAGCTACAGGCGCACGAGCAGCAGGTTTTATTACCCCCTAAGAACAGTCGCAGGTCTAATTGGCAAACTGCGTACCAATATGCATATATCACGGCAATGAATACTTAAGCAGGGTTGTATTTAAGAGACGCCATGCGCCCAGAGCTCCCCTCTCTGAGCCGAGACATCAGCATTGCAGATTTATGCCGAGCCACTGTGAGGGAAAACATAAACACATGAGGCATTTGATGAAATTTGTCCATTAATGTGGCTCAGCGAGGGGGTTGGGGGCCCCTGAGGTTCATCATCAGAAAGCATCTACAGTGATCTCCTGGCTGCTTGTTGTAGCCGTGGAGTTTGTGTTGGCATGGAGACAGCAGCGTGGTACATGCACCCCTCCTGCGGCTAACAATAGCCTCGCCACAGTCTAATCATGACTCAGCCGCTAGGCACGAAATTAAAGGGAGAAAAAAACACAAATTAGGTACATGAGGAAGAGGGAAAGAATGGGAAGGGGCCGATCACATGTAATTCAGATGATGGCGAGAATAACGCCGCGCAAAAAGCCATTATGTTTGTTATTGTTGATTCAGGCTGCGTGTTATCAGATGGGGGAACAGTGCAAATTATAAATGCTTCTGTGTAGTCTCTCCATATCTCTCGCTTGACCACTCTCTCTATCTGCCTCTATCGATGCAGATGCTTTTCTTTGGCCAAATCAAATTACAGAGAAGGTTAGTTATTTGATAAACGCACAAAAACAAGGAACCACACTCATGCTTTCTCTCCCACATGCGCTTCCTCACTTTATGTTAGTGGACATTTTCATGTTGCCTTGCCAATTCTGCCTAGTTTATTTTAACCCATTTGTGCTGTTGAGATTGACTTGATCTAACACTCTACATCAGTGCTGTATGTGTGACAATAATAATGACATGTTCACATTTATTTTCTTTTGTAAATACTTTTATTACTGTATGTTTCGTTGAACTAATCAAAACCTAGACAAATATTATTATAATATATATAGACAATTTAATTTAATTTAATTAATTATTATCAGAATTAATCTCAAGTATTATCCAATTTGGTGAATGTAAAATAAAACGTTATTTATGTTGTGTAAAATTTCATTAATGTACACATTAACTTTAAACACTGTAAAAACTTTTTAAAAACCTGTGTTACATCAAAATATTGACTTCCCAGAAATGTTATCTACTACAGTATATTTATGTTTCTGCTTCTGTTGATCAGTTTTCCATTGAGGATGTGCAATGAATATTAAAGGGATAGTTCACCCAGAGATTAAAATTATGTCATTATTTATTTATCTTCGTCATTCCAAACCTGTACTGTCTCCTGTGGAACATAACAGAAGATATTTTGAGACACCAATAAAATGCTGCAACGCGTCTGATTAAACTCGTAGATCAGGTTCGGTTCTCTCTATTCATACTGGTTTTCTACTCTCTTTGCACTCATTAATTAGCATATTAGCGAAGCTTCAACAATAAAGGCTCGTTCTCCGCAACAACAGCCATTTAGTGACAGGGCTCTTGTTCCATTACAAAAGAATAATAGATTCACAAGGACACATTTCCTCCAACATACTCAAGATTCATGCCCCAGGAATGTATCTGCACGTGAGAAACCCAGACAACAGACATCTGGTGCCATAGACATCCCAAGGCGTACCTTATCAGCCGTAGGCAAATGGTAAAGCACTGCTAAATCCCTCTTCGGCTGTTGAGAATCTAGTTTGTGACTTGCTTCGAATTTCTGAAAATCAGTTTTTCATATTCTGTCATTAAATTCCTGACAAATACACATTGTTATTCAAAGCATAGGTTGTTATATTTTGTTTTTGGGATACTGGTATGTTGGTGTCCCTACCAAGCTTCTCAAATAGCTTCACCAACAATCTCCCAGTATGTGAAAACCAAGGTTTGACCAGCATTGTTGTTGGTGAACAGCATGGCTATACTGTTTCACAAGTTACACCAGCATCTAACCAGCTTGTAAGTTCATGCTGATCTAAACTGGATTCAGCAGGGTCGGCAATAAAGAATACTACTTTTAATGGATTTAATATATTTAATGTTCCCATTGAGATGTTAAATTAAGTCATTTTGGCTCAAATCGGCATGAATATTGTAGAATATTGCCAGCTGTGGCATTATATAGTGATATATACACAGTTATATATTTCAGTGCATTATAAAGAGATGTACCCAATATATAACTCACTCTCGAATATGTATTGAGGGTTACAGCATGGATATTAATTCTTGCTTTCATCCTCACAATCTACATTCTGACATTTGCATGTTCTCCTTCATCCATAACCATATTTATCAGTTGTGGATGGAAAATGTGAGCTTGCATAAAAATTGAGCCACTAAAATATCTGTCTGAACTACTATTAGTTATATATTTTGTTTGTTAATCTATTCCTATTCCTGCTTCAAGAATTGGGATTTAGGTGGTGCAGCATTTTGTAACATTATGTGTAACATTATATGAGTCTGATATACAGCAGGTTATGTAATTCTAGGGCATTTGCAGATGAGTTGGACCACAGAGAAAGACGCTGAATTTGTGTATGTTGTGGTTGTTGCTCAGCATTATGGAAATAGTATCTTTTGGCTAGGATAGGTGGTGTGTAGTTTACCATGGCTTAAAATAATGAATGCAGAATCACCAAAGCCAGCATATCTTACTTGCATGTTTGCATTAAGTATTATTTCTTTTCTCTGTGTGTGTGTGTGTGTGTGGTGGCAGAAACAGCTGAAGTGTCTGGAGTGATGGACAGAGTAAAGCGCTTTTATGAAATTGAACATATTAATTCAAAGTCCAGTATCTTTTGGCTAGGATAGGTGGTGTGTAGTTTACCATGGCTTAAAATAATGAATGCAGAATCACCAAAGCCAGCATATCTTACTTGCATGTTTGCATTAAGTTTTATTTCTTTTCTCTGTGTGTGTGTGTGTGTGTGGTGGCAGAAACAGCTGAAGTGTCTGGAGTGATGGACAGAGTAAAGCGCTTTTATGAAATTGAACATATTAATTCAAAGTCGAGGAGATTAAGTTGAGCAGAAAAGCTTTGCTTAACTAGAAAAGGTGCTGTGATTTTCAGTAGTAGAAAGTAAGACTTTGGATAAGAGTCAACCCATCTTGACCATACTCATGGTGCTCCTCGTAATAAGTCTTTACGGCTTGATGTGGACAGGAACTTAATAAAATAGGATTATCTGAAGCCTACATTTTGGAGACAAAGGATGCGAGTCAAAGCATGTGTTAACCTTGGTTATATTTTTCTCCTAAACGCAGCCCGTTCTGTCAACATCTGCCTTCCCCCTCCCCACAGAACATCATTTATGTGCATTTGGATTCTGTCATACTCTAATTCATCACTCAGTGGCTCTACTTAGTAGACCTTGACAAGCCTTTTAAAATCCTCCCACGTTTAAACAGACACGCATTTATACAAAGCAGAGCAACCTTGAGTTAGTGAGGAGCATTATCCCTTGTCCATAAAGACATCCTATTCAAACTACTCTTTTTCCACACTTTTGTGTTTTAGATTGAAGTACATTGAAGCTGCATGTTCTGGGTGGATTCCAGGAGGATGAAAGTGACAGACAGAGAGAGCGAGAGAGAAGAGGATGTGTAACTGCATTACCCTTTTTTGTACTTACACTTTTTTTATTATTATTATATTTCAAGTATGTTTTCAAACAGTGCCATCAAATGGCCATTTCATCAGCATACTTGCACTTACGTGAAGGTGGCTATAATACCATAACAAATGTAAAATCATAATGATATTCACTTTAGTTGATGCTTGTACACATGTGACTAACACAACATTAATTGAGGGATGCAGTTATACAGTTTCAGCCAGTTAGACTAATATTCATGGTGGTTTACTGAAGGCAGTTAGATGTATTTGGTCATACAACAACACCCCTAAACCGACTCAGCTGGTAGCTTATGTAGTCAGACAGCGCTATCTGCTGTTATATAAAGAAAATGTTATACTTTCTCCATGATACAATAGTTTGACGTTCACAAAGCTTAAATAAAACACTATAAACAAATGACAAAACTCTCTCTTCCTTAAGTTTTCATAATAATGTTGGGGAGTTATGTCTAAGTCTGGAACCTGGATTTGTTGAAATAAATTGTTGCGTAGGTTACACTGTCTGATGTAACTGTTGTCTGTGGAAAGACAAGACAAATTAACAGCAATAAATAAACTATTTTGGGGTAAAATGACAATCACATTTGGCAGCACAATAAATTAACACCAATACTTAAATGAAAAAATAGTAATACACTATTTTTGGACTGTAACAGTATTAACAAACATCTGCACTCACCTCATCTCTTTTATTTATGTTTGTTTTTCCTGCAGAAAAAAAAAGGTATTTAAGAGAGGATGTTCAGATGAGATGATGTTTCACAATTTCTGAAGGAAAAAGGTCTTACCATATCTGTTTCGTCTTATATTACGGTATATTTCAGGACTGTTTTCTCTGTTTTCCAGTGTGCTGCTGCGCTCTACTGGAAGAAGAAGAAAACTAGACCTTCAAAAAAATTTGGAAAGCTTGTGAGCATAGAAGTCACCAGTATGATGCTAGGGTTTTGTGCAATTTTCAATCTATGTGTGTTTAGTGATTTCAGTAAAATAAAAATATCTAGCAGCTAATGGATATATGAAACTAAATATATTTATCTGATTTGAATACCTCTGTCATTCCTCATTTGGCTGATATTGATGTAGACTGGTTCAGACTCCTGAGGGTCAGAGTGCACTGAAATGATTGCAATAGCAAGAGTAAGTAAGTAAGAAAGAAATCATTCACTCTGAAAGATTATTAAAAGACAAAAGAGACTATTTTGAAAAGATGAATAACTGATAGTATTTTTGTACCTGACATACGTTTCCTGTAACAGTAATACAAGAGAGCTCCAAGCAGAATCCCAGTTAACAGAGCCAAAACACAGGATGCTGTAGCCGTTGCATGTTTGTTGATTTCTGAAAGAAAATAGAGACTTTATTAGTAAGTTCAAAGTGTTAACTAACTTAATTTGTTGATTTTATTTTGTACCTGGAACATAAATATAAGCATTTTCATGTACACTATGAGCCTATACTTTGTATTAAGGTTAAATGTACTGTACATTAATAGTTATAAATATAATGTAAATAAATCTTATTCTGAGTTAAGGAGAAAATACTGTATATTAATGGTTCAAAGATAATACTTTGGTTTGTTACAATTGAAGTTTCTGTTGACATACTTGGAGCATTTGTAGTTGTTGAGGTAAGACTGTTTGTTATGGGGGCCAGAGCTCTGAGTGTATTCTCAGTAAAAACTGCACACTGCCAGTTCATCGGGTCTGTTTCATAGCTGGATAGATTCACTGTGAGTTGTAACTTGTTATTTTTCTCAGTCATAATTTGCTTTTTGTCCAGAACTCCTCTGTTCCCCTCCATCATGAGCCAGACCAGCATCACTGAACCAGTTACTTCAGAAAGCTCACAGGTAAGAACCACTGACTGATTCCTCAACACACCATCAGGGGGCTTCACTGAGACTGAAATAAACAACAACATGGACAAATTTTTTAATGCACTGAACATTCATTTACAAAACAAGTTATTCTGAAGGTGTCTGATCAAATGTAAATGAAAAATCAATGTATTTATTACGGATTGATTGATTGATTCATTTATTGATTAATTCATTGACTTTTTGCAAACCTCTGATGGTGTGTAGTATTATTGTTGTGTAGATGCCAGTTTCTGTAATACACCTATACGTCCCTCTGTAATTGAAGTTCACAGGTGAGATGTGAAAGATTAAAGCTTGACTGTTGTATGTGGCTGAAGAGCATCTCCCTGGTTTAATTGGTCCTTTTAAGTGAACTTGTTTTTCTTTTTCAAAGGCTATCAGATCAATCTGTGAATTAGGACTCGGCTCCCAGGTCCACTTCAAGCTGTCATATTTCCTGCTAGATTTGCAGATGAGTAATACATCACTATTATTGGAGCTTTGTCTGTAAATTAGATTTTTTTTTCTTCCATTGTGTGAATCTGGAAATGAAATAGGTAACCTGGTTTATTTCAGTGAATATATCTCAGTTAAAACATTTCATTTCTATGCATATTTGTGAAAGGCAAATAAAAAGAAAAAAAAACACACACAAGAACAAACTTCTGCAGAATCCTTAATGGAAACGATTATAGATCATTAAGATGTTGGCATACAACTCAGAATTAACTTTAAAATATATATACTTACGTGAAGTGACATTAAGTGTGTGAATCCTAACAGTTTGTACTCTTCCATCTTCCATCAATTTACAGTAATATGTCCCTTCACTGCGTTCATCAACAGTGTGTAAGATGATGTAGGCAGAGTTGTTGTACATCAGTGTGGTGTTGGATATTTGTTCTCCGTCTTTCTCCCAGTGCAATGTGGAGGATTCAGACAGGAGAGGGAAGTCACATCGCAAAGATACATCAGATCCACGCACGACTTTGAGAGATGGAGTATTAGAACTGTGAGAAACTGTATAGATTTTTCTTGTAAAACACTTTTTTTTTTTTTAATACTGTTGAATACTTTTAAAATATTTTTGCTGCACAGAAATTCAACCAACCTTCATTTTGGGTCTGAACTGTTTGAACTGGTGGATATGCTGTGAATAACAGTTACAACGATTACAACAACAAACTGTGCAGGACAAACCAAGCTGCTAGTGCATCAGCCGAGGACCCAGCATTACCAGCATTTTCTAAAACATTTGAACAAAGAGAGGCTGCAAGCTTACTAAATAAAACATTGTTTTGAATTTTCTATAGTGATTGTTAATCACTGACACAGATTACGTTTGTTACATTTGTTTTGAAAAACAGATGGAGTATTAGAACTGTGAGAAACTGTATAGATTTTTCTTGTAAAACACTTTTTTTTTTTTTAATACTGTTGAATACTTTTAAAATATTTTTGCTGCACAGAAATTCAACCAACCTTCATTTTGGGTCTGAACTGTTTGAACTGGTGGATATGCTGTGAATAACAGTTACAACGATTACAACAACAAACTGTGCAGGACAAACCAAGCTGCTAGTGCATCAGCCGAGGACCCAGCATTACCAGCATTTTCTAAAACATTTGAACAAAGAGAGGCTGCACACTTACTAAATAAAACATTGTTTTGAATTTTCTATAGTGATTGTTAATCACTGACACAGATTACGTTTGTTACATTTGTTTTGAAAAATACAGTTACGTCTTTAAACCGACACTTCATTTGAATTTGATAACAATAGAGACTGTGAAAACTACAGATTAGTGTATTATATCAATTGTTTTTATTACTTTCATTTTGTTTTACAAATCGCTTGAACATTATTAAATAATTCTACAATTTATCAATTTAGCGTAAAATCAACAAACACCAAAAGAGGGAAGAATTACACAATATCTTGAGAGAATAATCTCCTTCTTGACAGAGTAATCTCTTTCTTGACAGACTCACCGATAGCGTGCAATTGGGAACAAAATCCACACATCAGAATAAAGATTTTAATAGGTGTAAGCGGCATGATTCTTCTTTGTAGTGCCTCAGCTAAAGTGATGCACTCTGAAGAGTTTAAAGAAAGAACTAGCCAGCAGCTTTTACTGGGCGGTGCGATATTCAGAAATCTGCCTGTCATAGAAAACAATCAGCTTATGAATTTTAAACAAAATGTCCATGCAGAGAGATACTGTACTAGATAAAACTAATAATTTTTTTAGTGTTATCATGTTAAATTACATTTAGAAGTATAAACAAATAGCCTAAAAAAATGTTATTCACAGTAAAAAAAAAAAAGTATTTTGAACTCTTCTGTTTGTACATCTATTGGTTAAATAGTTTGTCTTATTTCATTTAAATCAGGCATGTCTGAAGACAAATATTGTTTTTAGACTTGTCTGGTTTGCACATTTAGCTAATTTCCAGAGCAGGAAATGGTTTGCTAAACTGAGCTATCTTGAGGTTTCTCTCAGTCACCCAAATCTGTGATCTAAACTCACAAACTTACTAACTTTATTGAGGAGGTCTATTTTTGAAGCTCAGTCTCTTTGTAGGCACATGCACATCTAAATATTGAAATGTTCCCCTGTCATTGCCCATGAAAAATTATTAATTTAATTTAATGTATTGTTATTGTACATAATTATAATCATTATAATTTATTAGACAACAAATGTCAGTACTTTAATATTAGCATTGTTACTCTCTTGTTTTTAGCTACAATTCTTTAATATTTTTTGTAATTATTATTATTATTTATTTTTAGATTAATTTAAGCCATTGTCTTCATAAGGCCATTTCAAACGTGCCTGACAACATTTAATACTTAAACATAGTAACATAACTTTTTAAAGGCTTCAGTGCAAATAAGCAATGCAATAATTTTACATTTCTTTTGATGAATATCTCATGGTTTAACTTGCTTGTAATGTAAGTTTTTCCCCCATACCAGGAAATATTGTGCTACATTTAAAACAGTTGTGTGTTATGAAACCACAGTGGGGTTTCTTTCTGGCACATGAGCATATTGATTCAAGTCTGATTACTCAGCGATAGTGTTGCATTTATGTTTTCTACTGCAAATGAAACCCAAAGAATCATTGCATACAGATAGTATGCAGATACACCCATACAATCTTACTAGAGCATAAAACAAGAATTATCAGTCTTAATTCATTCTTAATATACCAAAATAATGAATAGCTTGCTATTATTAATAACATATTAATTTGATTATTTAAATTCCATACAGTAATATATAAAAAAGAAATACAAAGTTTTACATTTATTTATTTAGCAGACCTTTTATCCAAAGCAACTTACAAATCAGAAATAAGTGATTCACCACATAAAGAGGCAATAAACTCAAATGCTAATACAAAGTTTAAAGGTGATGATACACAGTGTAACATTTTTAGCAATGTTGTTGTCAACAGGCAAAAATCTTTTATCTATTTTGAAATCTTCTCTTTGAACATGTTTTGGTTGAAACAGCTCTGATAACCCCATTTTAGGTCATCTTAATAAAGCATGCTGAAAACAAATGTTATTTTTAGACTGGTCTGGTTTGCACATTTAGCTAATTTCCGGAGCAGGAAATGCTAAACTGAGCTATCTTGAGGTTTCTCTCAGTCACACAAGTATGTGTTCTAGAGTGTGATCTTAAACTCACAACCTCAACAGCTTCACTGAGGAAGTCTATTTTTGAAACTACAAAAAAATAATAATAATAATTTTAGTATGAGCTACAGCACTACTATCTTGCTTGCTCTGAGTTTTATAAAGCATTAGTCTTTGTAAAGCTATGCTATAAAAAAATATGTAAAGGGCACAATAAACTATTTATTCAAATACATTTTCCGTATTTGTCTTTTACAGGTGTTTTAGGGTTAATGGAAATGTCCGTGAAATTACTGGATAATGTCCTGACAGAAAATTACAATTAGGCTACTTTTTTTTTACAGAGTACTTTGGAACTACATGTATTGAAAAGTGCTATAAATAATGCAAATACACTACCATTTTTTTTGTTTTTGTTTTTGGAAGAAGTCATTTGATCAAAAATACAGTAAAACAGTCAGTATTATGAAATATTATTTAATACAGAAAATAAAATGAGTCTTTTCTATTTGAATATATTCTGAAATGTAATTAATTCCTGTGATGCCAAACTTTAATTTTCAGCATCCATTTCTCCAGTTTTCAATGTCACGTGATTAATTCATATTTTTTCAAGATGCTTTGTTGAATAAAAAGTGTAGCAGGACTACATTTATTTCAAATATGAATCTTCTGCAAGATTATTTCTTTACTGTGATTTTTGATCAATTTATATGTGTAGTTGCTAGATAAAAGTATTAATTACTTTTAAAAAGTGGTAGTGTAAATCTAATTGAACTGATCTGTTGTGACAATCATTTCTGGACATTAAACCGCCTTATTTAGGCTTTTCAGGAAAACGTAAATAAAAATATATATAATGTAAAAGATAACATGAAATCATATTTTTATTTATTTATTTATTATTTATTTCCAGTGGAAGTATTATTTAATAAATTGCATGAAAGTAGAATAGAATTGAACCAGAACAAAATGTAATGAAGAAGAAGAAGAAGAAGAAGCGATGTCAATTTTGAACTAGGTGTTTGAAATTAATGTTAATGTTTGTGTTCTTTGTGCTGGTCTCAGGTGATTGTAATTAGACAAGAGGTATACGAAACATTTATTGTTATTATTATTATTATTATTGTTAAATTTCTTTAAGCCTAAATTTGCAATACAAATTACTTTCTATAGGTTTCAGTGTACATAGGTTATTCTGTAATTTTCACATTTCTTTTTAAGAATATTTATTTTTTCTTTCTTTTTTTAAAAATCTGACTTTTGGTTAGTTTAAACATTAGTTCCATAACTTAATAATCTTAGCTTCTTTTACATTTAACACAGTTGTGTGTCATGAAACCACATTGATACATCTTTCGGGTATATGAGCATATTGATCTGAATATACACGTGTTGGTGTAGCATTTGTGTTTTCAATGCAAGTGAAACCCAAAGACCCCTTGCTTACAGACGGAGCACACATTGCACTTGAGCACAGTAATTCATTAGTCTATTGCTTTAGTATACCAAAATAATGAATGAGCATGCTTTTATTAATACAAAATTCACTCAGTTTTTTTCAACTGCTTACACACATTTTCAAAACTTTACACACAAATCCAATAAATGCCCACACAAAATGCAAAATGCCTCACATCTCTTGCAAAATGAAGCACTGCATTCAACATATCACAAACACATCTCAAAAGCAAACATTTGCAAACACCTTTGCCACAATATTTGTGTGTTACATAGAGAATTGTGTGTTGTGTTTTGCAAAAAGTGTTTTATGAAATTGAAAACAGAGTCAAAGGCTGAGAATTAGTGTATGGTTTTGCAGACTTGGTGTGTGGTTCTGGTGTTTGAGTGTCAGGTTTCAAAAATTGTGTTAGAAGTAAAGATTTTGTATGTAAGCAGTTGAAAAAAAAACAGTAAACCAATGTCATGATTACACTAACAAATGTGTTAGTATTAGCTATAGAACTTTTAGATGTACAGTGCCTTGCAAAAGTATTCATTTTTTTCATGTTTTATGTTGCAGCCTTATGTTAAACTGCTTTAAATTACTATTTTCCCACATCAATCTACACTCCATACACCATAATGACAAAGCACAAAACAGGTTTGTAACAACTTTGCTAATTTATTAGAAATACAAAACTGAAATGATTCCATTGCATAAGTATTCGGTATTTTCTGTGACACTTGAAATTTAGCTCACGAGCACTCATATCGCTTGTAGATGTTACTACACATTAATTTGAATGAGTATGATTTGGAAAGGCACATACCTGGGGAAGAGTTCAGAAAAAAATTCTGCTGCATTGAAGTTTCACAGAAGCATGTAACCTCCATTATCCATAATGGAAGACCCTTGGAAAAACTAGGACTCTTCCTAGAGCTGGCCTTCTGGCCAAACTGAGCAATTGATGGAGAAGGGGTTTGGTTATACTGGTTGTATACCAACAACCTGATGGACACTCTAGTTGAGCTCCATGATCATATCTCATCTTTTTAAGTGGGAGAACTTGCACAATTGGTGGCTGACTAAATACTTTTTTGCCCCACTGTAGGAGAAACCAACAGAAGGACAAACATCGTTGCAATACTCCACGGATCTGGGTTTTACGGCAGTGTGGCCAAACTCAATCCTCTCCTCAGTGAAGACACATGAAAACACACTTGGAATTTGCAAAAAAGCACCTAAAGGACCCTCAGACTCTGAGAAACAAGATTTTCTGGTCTGATGAACCTCAGTTCTAAACATCGTGTTTGAAGGAAACCAAGCAGTCCCATCCCAAAAGTAAAGTGTGCTGGTAGCAGCCTCATGCTGTGGGGCTGTTTTTCAGTGGCAGGGACTGAGGTACTCATCAGAGTAGAAGGAAAGCTCAATGCACCAAAATATAGAGATATCCTTAATGAAAACCCAGTCCAGAGCATTCAGAACCTCAGACTGGGCAGAAGGTTCACTTTCCAACAGGACAATGACCCTAAGCACACAGCAAGAGTCAATTATAGACAACTCTGTGAATGTCCTTGAGTGGCCCAGCCACAGCCTTGGCTTGAACTCAATCAAATATTTCTGAAGAAACCTGAAAATGTCTGCCAGCCCCCATCCAATCTGATAGAGCTTGAGAGGTGAGGCGAAGAATGGCAGATAATTGCCCAATGCAGATGTGCAAATAAGCTTGTTGCATCATACCCAAAAAGACTTTAGGCTGTAAAGGTGCTTCAACTAAGTACTGAGTTAAGGGTATGAATACGAATGCAATGTACTTATTTCAGTGTTTCATTTTTATAAATTTTGTTGTTTTACTTTGTCATTATGGTGTATGGAGTGTAAATTGATGTGGGGGAAAAAGTAATTTAAAGCAGTTTAACATAAGGCTGTGAAAAAAATAAAGGGGCATGGATATTTTCACAAGGCACTGTATGTTTTGTGCAAATAATCTTATTCTGAGTTAAGGTGAAAATATTGTATATGGTTCAAAGATATGACCTTGGTTTGTTACAGTTTAAGTTTCTGTTGACATACTTGGAGCATTTGTAGTTGTTGAGGTAAGACTGTTTGTTATGGGGGCCAGAGCTCTGAGTGTATTCTCAGTAAAAACTGCACACTGCTAATTCATCGGGTCTGTTTCATAGCTGGATAGATTCACTGTGAGTTGTAACTTGTTATTTTTCTCAGTCATAATTTGCTGTTTGACCAAAACTCCTCTGTTCCCCTCAGGGCCGTTTCTAGGCATAGGCGAGCTAGGCGGTCGCCTAGGGCGCCACCAGCTGAAAGGGCGCCAATGAGCGCACGTACTGGGACTTTTAGCAGGGTTGTGATAAAGAGTGGCACGGTCACCCTGAAATATGACTGCTGCCCCCACTGGATCCCCCAACATTATTGAGCTAGAGTACTGTCAATCTGACGATGCCTGTATGCCACTAGATCAGAGTGCTGTCAATTGCTGCCTGATTGTTGCATGCAAAGTTTGCATTTGGAGCGCTCAACAACGCCATTAGATCAGTGGGCTCTGTCAGTGCTTTGGCAAGGTAACTATATTTTTTTGCCAAGCAATAAAGCTAAGTTCAAAGGCCAATTTAAAATATTGGTACAGTAAATAAAGTGCACAAAATCAGTATTTTGTTTAGGCAGTATTTGTGGCACATTTGTCCAAATATTTGTGGCAGATTTGTCCAAAAGGTGTGTGTTTTTTGCGCCAATGCATTGTTAAAAGATCAGCGTGTCATGTAATACTCCCATATAAACTTTAACATCCAATTAAAAAATATTTGTATTGTAAAATTGTCTTAGCCACTAGGGATTGTTACATAGGGCTATACAGGCATCTAGTGGCAACACAATGATATTACAGATACTAAATTGTGCAAAATGTTTATCTTAACAGTCAATTTACAAATAATGCATTCAGATTTGTGGAACTCAATGCACTGAATTTCCACAAATTAGTGTCGTTACTATGACAACCAATTTGAATGTGACAAGCAACTGGTGTCTGAAAAGAATTATATATATATATATATAATTTGTGTGGGGTGTGGGATTTCGCCTAGGGCGTCAAATTGGCTAGAAACGGCCCTGGTTCCCCTCCATCCTGAGCCAGACCAGCATCACTGAACCAGTTACTTCAGAAAGCTCACAGGTAAGAACCACTGACTGATTCCTCAACACACCATCAGGGGGCTTTACTAAAACTGAAATCAAAAACAACATGAACGAATTTTTAAATGCATGAACACTTTTAAAGAACCATACTGCTTTGAATAGCTGATGATCAAATGTAAGTGAAAAATAAAAGTATTTATTGCTGATTGATTGACTAATTGAATTTTACAAACCTCTGCTGGTGTGTAATTTCGTGGTTGTGTAGATGCCAGTTTCTGATCCACGCAGAACTTTAGAAAAGTTCAATTAAATCAGAGTGAACAAATATTTAGTTGAGTTTCTCTGTTACAAAAAATTTATGAAAGATTATAATTATTATTTAGCGATAGGGTTAATCAATTACATCAGTCACAAACATAATTCTTACTTATATATTAAATAATAATATGATACATTTTGTAGTTATCTGACTAGATTTACATAAATGCAATCATGTCACAAGAGCATATCCTTGTTAAATGGTTAAGAAAATTCAAAATATCCTATTTCACTAACTGATAATTTTCTGGACAAATTCAACTCATTCAACAATAAAATAAAGCAAAATTATGAAAATATAGCTATATTGTTTTTATTAGGTTCAGATCGGTAACACTCACCTTCTTGAGATTTGAAACAAAACCCACTTCTTCACATTATTATAAAAATAAAGATGATATGCATGGTGTTGTGTTCAGTCTTATTTCTGAGAGGATGATGAAGTATCACTCTTGTCATGCAGAAAAAGTGGAAAGGAAAGACCAGTGTTTTAGAAATTGACTCGAAATTAGACCAAACAGCTGGTACTAACAAATGTGGTAGCATATTGCAGCAGGATGGTCTTGAAATATGTTGTGGTAATGATGTGCATAGTTAGCCTTCATAAAATTTTATAATAAAATAGTTTTTGAATGACTTTTGAATGTCCTGTTATGCACTGTAAGTGTGCTATTTGTTGTTGTTGGGGTTTTTTGTCATTGTTGTTCAATGTAATCTCAACTTTTATTATTACATTTTAGATATTAAAATAAACAAAATAATACTAGCATTTAATAGACAAGTTGGTTCAGCTGAGCTAATAAAGCATTCCATTGAATAAATTGTCACCGCTTGATGACTGCTGCCCTCTTCTGGTAATGTTTTAGTAAACAATTTTTCAAAGAGCACCTCTGGAGCTGCAGCTGGAATGGTATTACTTACACAGTTCAAAAAAGAAGAAAACATTCTTTACATTACTTATTCTATAATAGATAGTCCTTTGTGTGTATTCCTTTGTCTACGCACACGCACAATTGTAACTCGTTCAATATGACAATTGTGACAATAGCCTATTATTTTTTAACCTTTTTCAGTTTTAACTAGGCTACATTTAGCCAAATTGTTTCAGTAGCGCCTAGTGCGCGAACGAAAAGCCAATTCTCGCGATACTGTTTCTGTTACGGGAGAAAGTATCAAATATGGCGATGTCCGTAACACTGCAAGGTTTCATTACAATTTACATGATGTTATTTTAATAAATGAGTTCAGCTGAGACCCGATTTGTTTATTCAAACCCGATTTAACGGACAGCAGCTTTGAATGTTTTTACTCTGCAGTGTATTTTCGTTATCAAGCACAGACAACACAAACTGAGCAGCAGAGACCACCGAATGACACACAGCCCACTTCTCCGTCCCTGTGAGTGATTTACCATGAAAACACACGCACACTGTATATGACCTGACACATGTTTTATATCTTTATTTATATTTTTAAAACACGCTCTCTCTTTTACGTCTTTAGATAATAGGCCTACTTCATTAAAAACGGCACCAAATGCAAACTGTACATTTTCGATCTTTTTATAGTTAGTAAACTCCGGCACACGTTTTGATTTAGATTTTCAGTGTTTGATTCATGGACAAGAATACAAATTCGCGGAAATGACTCGTATAGTAAAGTCACAGTTGTAGCATATGCTATTTTGTTGCCTCCAAAATAGTACAGTCACTGGTTTGTCCTGCCTCTTGTCTGTGTTTGTAATGTCCAGTAATAATTAACTCTTTTATCAGTAGATGTGCAGACATTTCCTCTGAAGATTCGCTCTGAAGTCACAGTAAAGATGACGGACAGAATGTTTGAAGAGAAACAGCATGCCTCCCTCTATCAAAAATATCGATTTGATCCACCAGATGAGCTGAAGGAGCTTATTCTCCAGTATCTGGACAAAAAGGTAAGACCTGTCGTGTTGCTAGTTGTTGTGTTGTTGTTTGAGCGCAACAATCTGACATGTTCGTCCAAGGTGTCGTGTTTGTGCACGACAGCTGAATCACTGCATGTTTGTTTGATAACTGTGAGACCCTTCCAATATGGAGCACATGCATTATAAAACCATTTTAATATTATTGTGATAATAATGACAATAAACTTGAATAAGAACATACTAATATGGTTATAGTTATATTTATAGACTACTACTAATAAGAAATATATAAATATAAATTAATTGTACAATATAATGTGAATTTTGATTGTATAAGATAGCACTGTGGGGTTTATTAGCATTTTACCATGTCTAATATATCATGGTAACACTATGGTACTGTTTCTAAGTTACCACCAGAGGCCAGTCATAAGTGCAAATATGGCAAACTCATAACTTAACAGCTCTGAAGTCACACAAAAGGAACTGATGCTACAAAACCTATGCCAATAACGTATTTACTGTATATTATTTAATATGTGGAAAAATAAAAATAAGCTATTATCTCATATAATGTTTAATGGTAAACACTTGCTTCTCAGAAAGGAAAGCCCCATCAGCTGGCTGTGGATTTGGGCTGTGGAACGGGGCAGACCTCTCGTCCCCTGACGGCATATTTTGAGCAGGTTGTGGGCATTGATGTCAGTAAATCTCAGGTGGAGCAGGCGAGAGCAGTGCCAGGGTTCCCTAACCTCAGCTACAGGTCAGTAATGCATGGTTCTGCCCTTCCATAAAAAAATTAAAAAAACATTCTTGTTCCATAGACTATTTGATCTGATCATGTAAAAGATATGGAACAATGTACCATTACCTATATATAAGTTTAAAGACCAGATTCGTTTTTTTGAGACACAACAATGTGCAGTAAAGTGCTAAAAGATTACTGTGGTCTCATCCCTATCATGTTTATCATTAAATGACAGAGTAGGCACAGCAGAGGAGCTGCCATTCCCAGATGGCTCAGTGGACCTGCTGACGGCTGCGTCTGCAGCTCATTGGTTTGATGCTGAACGTTTCATAAAGGAGGCTACACGTGTCCTGAAGCCACGTGGCTGCTTGGCTCTCTTTGGCTATGGAGACAATGTGAAAATACACTATGAATCCTGTGGTGATCAACTTAATAACATATATGAGGAAGTAAGCCTATTCCATATGTATGTATATATATATATATATATCAATCAATGAAACAAGAGTATCTAGAGAGCAGGTTTAGTAAATTGGCACTGTTTAATATGTAAATGCCAAAGCTTCAGCTTACTGAATACATGTTTAGCTACTTTAACTTTTGCTAACTGCTAATTGCACGCTTGTATAATTTATCCTGCTAGGTAAAGCAAATACTGCTGCCTTATACGAGCAGTAAGGTAACTGGGGCCAACAGCAAGCTAAAGGACTTATTTGAAGCCATACCCTACCCAGATAAAGAGAGGTAAACCAGAGCACAGCACTCACTGTAATGAATAATTAACCATCTGTGTCAATGAGCCTCTACACAAATCTGCTTGTCATATTCTCTTTCTTTTGTATTGGTACATTTGTGTGTAAATAAAACTTTTTGATTATACATTATTTTTTTTTTTTAAATGTAATTCTAAAAGCATTATATTTTACATGTTTTTTCATCACTGACATGAGTTGCAGTTGTATATTCTAACAATTTTTTAATAATCTTCTGTCTTTGTAAGGATTGAAATAATTCCAATAAAGCAGCAGCTGAGCATCAAGAATGTAATTGGTTTTATTCAGACATTCTCCATGTACCAAGCCTATCTGAGAGCCGATCCAAGTGCTGCATCCACGCTGCTGGAGAGAACAACATCACGGTAATTACTTCTTTCTGAGAAACTTCAACACTTCAGGCGCTTTTACTGTCATGCAACGTTGATTGTATAACACAAAATTAGACTGCATGTTTCTTATTGAAGGGAATTTGCTTTTTGCCCTTTATAAATCATGTTGTTTTTCTTGTCACTTATTCTGTTCCAGTATTCTAGAGGAGATGAAAGTGTCATCAACAGAGGCCAAAGTGAACTTTATAATGGAGTACTTCTGTGTGCTTGCATGTAAACCTGAGTGACACATGAGCCACCTCACCTGTACTATCATCCCAGGTGTTTAGCTACTGCAGTTCCTACAAAAGGTTTAATCTTACTTTCTTAATCAAGTTGTTAGCAAATGTGTGGTCTTACAAACACACAGTATTTTTTTTTATAATTACACATGAAAGATTCTGAAAATATAAACCACTTAGTATTTGCACTATGCATTATGATGTTGCACAGTGTTAATTAGAATGAATTTCCTCTACAACATGCAAGCATTGATGTAATGTTGTTTAAAATAACAATAAAATCAATGTTTGTTTGTTTTTTGTTTTTGCAGTTGTGTAGTTTGTTCACATGAATAGTAAAAAATTCCCTGGATGTCACAGAAATGTTTACTCTATCTGGGTGTTGTAAAAATGTAAATTAATCTTTCTTAACATCCACACTTTACATTCACATAAACCTTTTATTCCATAAGCGTGTTGTTCTTTAGCAGTATCAACATCTACAGATTATGCCTTTCGATACTTTTATTTTTTTTCATGTGCTCTCTTTTCATTTTGTAAGGTATATCCATTTTCATTAACCTTTCTGCTTACGTCACTTCTTTCGCAAAAGATCTCATGATTCTAAACTAAACAGAGATGTCTTTCAAAATCACGCTAACATTGAAACCACAATTTTCCATGCCCTGATATCACTGTGAATGTTTTATTTGATGTTTTTATGAATGTTTTATTCAGCATGACATCTGGTTAGCCCGGAAATCTTTGATCCCTTTCCGATCATTGAGATGTTTATTAATTTTGAAAGAACTTTTAGTCCTGAGTGAATGTGAAAAATCTCTGTGTGAGGCTCAAGTCCTCATTAGCAAACTGGGCACATAACGGTTGCCTCAAAAAAATGTTTTAAACAGCTTTGCGCTATTTGCATGGTTGATACTGTCTCTCAGTGTGGGAAGAAAGAAGCAAAGCCTGAAACCTAAGATGACTCCTCCCCTTTACATCCTAATTTGATTTCCTCGGGCTAGTATGCTGACTGTTTAAATCCCTGCAGCTTTCTGACTTGTACAGCTGTCAAAAATGGCTGTACGTTTGTTTGAAGATAAAGAACATGCAAACTCATACTGGAAGTACCGAATTTCTCCTTCTGAAGAGCTCATTGACAAGGTTCTACAGTTCCACAGGAGTAATGTAAGACTTTTATAACGGTTTGTTGTTTTTTTTATTCATCATTCTGCCATCTGTGTCATTTCATTTACAATTGCACATATTGTTTACTGTATTTTCCCAGAAAAATTCAGCCAATGACCTGGCAGTAGATGTTGGCTGTGGGTCAGGGCAGGGAACGTTGCTCCTAGCACCACATTTTACTCGTGTGGTCGGGACAGACATCAGTCCTGCTCAACTGGAAATGGGGAGGAAACATGTTAATGTTTCAAACATCTCTTACAGGTAGGCAAACCTGAATTGGATGTTACTGCATGTGTGACAGCTTAACTTTGTGTAAATCTCCTGTCACTGTTTACCTTCCATCATCCAGACAGTATACAATCATTAACACATAGCACTCACATTTAGCAACAGTTTAACTACAAAATTAAATGTTAATCTGAAAAGTTGTGCAACTGAGTATTATGGTATATTCATTATGGAACTGGGCCATTATGGCATTTCTTTACTTTTACTTTGTCATTCAGCAGACGCTTTTATCCAAAGTGACTTACAAATAAGAAAAAGTAATTAAAACTAAAAGCTAAAACTCTATAAATACTATATATATATATATATATACACACACATTTAAGAAAATAAAAGAAATTCAATAAAAATGACAAATGCATACAACATTTCAAATCTAAACATTTAAATGAAAACAAAAACAATAAAGCTAAAAACAATTCAAAATATTAAAATAACAAAACGTATGAGTATAATAATGATTCTAACATAACACTAAGCCAAACACCAAAAAACAACTACATGTGTATGTACAGCCACACACATATACATATACATGTACATAAATATAAATACATTAAATATATATATATATATATATATATATATATATTATTTCATTTCCATTTTGTATGTTGAAGTACTGACATTTCATTTCAGTTGAATCATTTCTGTCACAATAGACATCTCTGTCGACATCTCTGTCACCCCTGCATATGCACACCATATCAAACTAATCAAGCACAAAGATTTGTTCATAGAGTTTTGTTTTTCATATGAATTACATTTCATTCATTTATTCCTTTATTCCAGAAACATTTATTCAAAGTGACTTACAAATTATCTGCATGACTGTTGTCATGATTCAGCAGCTAGAATTTTTCCCATTTTCTGTGCTGATTTTTGGGGGAACAATCTGCAGATTTACACAAAGAAAAAAAAAGTGTTACATGGAATCATGGAATGAAAGTATTTGTCCGAAACTGTTAGTATATTAAAATTTAAATATATACATTTTCCAGAGATTTCGGAGTTCTCTGTGTGTGCATGTTTTACTTTTGAGTTGTATTTTTTTAAAGCAATACATCATTTTTAATCATATTTGTTGTATTGCCTATGTGTTTTTTTTTATTAAAAAAAGTGTGTCCAGACAAAATGACTCAGCACGCTTGTATAATATTACAGCAATGACAATCATTAATGTGTCATAAAAACTAAACTAAACAAAAACCCTGCATATCAGGCACATAAAAGGCGGGGACATGAAAATAATGTCTTAATGGGCCTAAATATCAAATATTTCTTTATTTATTTAGAGGTGAAATACTGTGATTATGCTCTTGATTTTGTTCGCTTCATGAGTGTCATCCATTCATATGCACATGCTTCTGTTTTACTTATTTGAAACACAAAGGGAGAGTCCAGCTGAAGAACTGCCTTTTGAAGATGGCTCTGTAGATCTTGTGACGACCATGTCTGCATTCCATTGGTTTGACCGTTCACGTTTTCTTCAGGAGGCTCACAGAGTGCTTAAGCCTCATGGCTGCCTCGCAATTCTCAACTACACTATGGACATGGAGCTGAGCTATGGAGACTGCTCAGAGACTTTAAACCACATCTGTAAAGAGGTGGGAATCATAACACTGGTATTTCTGACATTCAGAGCCGGCCCGACCGAATAAGTTATATAAGCGGTTGCATAGGGCCCCATGTCAGGGTTCAGCCAGTTATGCTCGATAATAATGACTTTGATAAAGTTTCAGTTGCGTGTGTTAATGTTTGAAAAAGAAGAAGCGACGCTATAAAACTGGTGCAGACTGCAGAGAAGTGGAAAAAAAGAAAAGAAAGTGAGCAAGATAAGGGTGAGTGGTGGATTTTAAAAATATATTGTTGAAATGGCGCATGCTGCATTGTGCTATATTTTTCTGAAAGCAATGGTTAAAATTTTAAATAGTTGAAAAATGTTAAAAGTGCTTAGTAAGTAAATGTATCTTCATTTATGGAATACATAAATATGAAGATATATTTACTTAAGCACTTTTATATTTTATTTATATATATATATATAATTTTTTTTTTAATCCATCACTCACCCTTATCTTGCTCACTTTCAATATTGAAAGATAAATACGGAGTAGATTCTGATTAAGACCGTTTGGTAATATTTTACACCAGGGTTATATAGTTAACTAAAATAAAAAATACTAAAAAAGATCAAATATTTTCGTTACTTAAAATAAAATACTTAAACTCTTTTATTTTAGCTAGTTGACGAGGCAACATTTTCCATTTTCATTTAGTTTATCTTGATGTTCTAAAATAACTAAACCTGAAATAAAATGTGATAACTATGTAGACATTTAAAAACAACAAAACTAATAAAAACAACAAAAACAAACAAAATTACTAAAACTTTACCTAAAATGAAAATGACAGCAGAAATAATTCAACAGAAATATAATAGTACATGAATGGTACTAAAATAACATTGCTTTACAATAAGGTGTCAGTGTAGGATGTGTACGATGGGGGATGGGGGGGTGGTTATGGGGGGGCATCTTTTGAAAATCTGCTTAGGACCCCTAAAATGCTAGGGCCGGCCCTGCTGACATTTCAATGCTTGCCAGCTGTCTAAACATCTGTGTGTGTCACATACTCTATGAGAACATTTTAGAATTGGAAAAAAATTGGAAAATTATCAGAAATTATCGAAATTTCTGCTCATATATGACCCATAAGTCATAATATTAAACAATTTACTCAACAAACATTACTCACAGCATTTAACAGTACTAGACTGATTAAACTTAAAGTTCACTGTTTGTTCAGCAAATAGTTCATGAAACATGACATGTTTTTGACATAAAATAAACAAAAATTCTGTTACATGTGCATATACATCTGTCTCATTACAGTTTTATGCAGCCTTGCAGCCTTTCCGGAGCCCTTACCTAGGTTCCAGCCCCTTTGAACTTTACAAGAAAACATATGACTCTCTTCGGTATCCAGTCAAAGAATGGTAATGTAGTTGTATACAAACTAGCTGTTAAAATATTAACTTTATTGATAATTAAGTAGGTCAAGACAGTTCAAAGAGCAATCAGTCTTAGGTTTAGAAACTGAAGAAGGTTTTATAGGCTATGTTTAAGTAGCATTTGTTATATTGTGACTATAACCACAGTTATTGCCACATAACAAGGGCTCATTATGCCTTGAGCACCTTTTATGTAATGGATGCTACATTATAAAATAAGAAGGATTTCAATTTGAACATTTAAATGTAATTTTATTCATTAAGTGTCCCTGGCATAACAGAGTGTTGCTATCTAGGATAAAAAAAGCTGTTACTTTATTGTTGTTTATAACACGGCTGGAATGTTGCATTGACCAGTCAGAAGCCGGACTGCAACTGTGTTTTGTCTCTAGGCAGGACATTTTTTGGGTGAGGAAGCCCGTCCACGTCTCTGGCTACATCGGCATGGTGGAGACTTTCTCCACTTTCCAGACATTCTTAAAAAAAGATCCAGAAGAGGCCAGACGACTCTCACAGGACACTGAACAAAGGTATTAGACTTAGGGTTGTCTTATGTAATTTCTGTGTAATATATAGGCTTCTCCTGTGTGTATCACATCATCTCTCTCTCTCTCTTTTTCTCACACTCCATTTTTCCTGTCAAGACTGTTGCGTGCAATGGGTGTGACATCCTCGGAGACAGAAGTTATCATGGAAGTTAAATACTTCTATTTTCTAGCCGGCAAATGACTGAGCCAAATATTGTCATCAATGGAAAGCGTATGATGTAAAATTTCAATTTCAAAAAATTGACCCTTGTGACTGGTTTTGTGGTCCACGGTTGGTCACATATTCGAGAATGATCAACTGAGTTTCTAAATTCCATAACCACCAAGTTTCATAACCATCAAATAAAAAGTTTCCATACACATGATATCTTGATCCTTATTTTCAAAATTAAATGAACAAATTTGATTTTTTTTTTCAATGTAACTTAATTTAGGTTATTTAGTTAAAAATCCAAATCATTGCAGAAGGTTCAGGTCATTGTCTCTGTGCATAAATTGCAGCCTATATTAAATGTGTGTCTGAATAAATGAACAGACGCAGACAAAAACCGTCTTTCACTGACCCACGTACAAAGAAGCGATCATTTCAAAGTGTATTTGAACGAGTGTCCACCAGGGTGCAGTGTTGACTCGATCATACAGCAGTACCTGCGAGAGAGAAGAGAAGCAGGTCTACCAAACATCCACGCAGCTGCCTGTGATGACACGACCCAGCAATTCCACGGTACAGTGATTTAACACAGGCACGGCTTCAAAACACAAACAGAAACAATGGAAACTGAGAGTGACATTTCTGTGTACACTTCAAAATGTTTACCACAATTCTCTGAAACAATCCAGCGCTTGCTTCAACCACTGGTATGTTTTTTTTAGCTGTGAGGTTTTAAATCATGCTTATTTCTCTTTTTATCTACAAATGTCTTTAAGAGTAAGTATAATGGTTCTCTTTTTGGGTAGGCCTACAAGCAGGACCATATATTGTAATAAAATGTGTTAGTGGTTTGGCATTGTGTGTCTTTGAGCTAGCTGATCATGCACAAATAGCCAAAGGGTGAATGGATAACAGGATCTGTGTTCAAATCGCTTACCTAGAAAAGTAATGCACATCAAATGACAGATGAGACAGTGAATATAACAGAATATAGTGCCTATGCTCATATGTGAGGCAGTTGATGGGTTACACTACACAAACAGTTGACTTACTTATTCTTATAAATACATACATCAAGTATTAAAGGAACACTCCACTATTTTTGAAAATAAGCTAATTTTCCAACTCCCCTAGAGTTAAACAGTTGAGTTTTACCGTTTTCGAATCCATTCAGCCGATCTCCGGGTCTGGCGGTAGCACTTTTAGCTGTAGCTTAGCATAGATCATTGATTCTGATTAGACCGTTAGCATCTCGCTCAAAAATGACCAAAGAGTTTCTATATTTTTCCCATTTAAAAAGAAAACAAAGGTCTTACAGGTTTGGAACGACGTGAGGGTGAGTAATTAATGACAGAATTTAAATTTTTGGGTGAACTATCCCTTTAATACTTGATTCACATCATTCAGTGGTCTGATATTTCCTAATATTCACTGTCACCCATGGCAACACTATAGTCCGCTAATATGGGTAATGGTCCACTGCAGCTAGAGAACTCAAAAATGCTAGAGCTCCTCAGCTTTGCAGCGTGTCTGTATAATCTGTGTGAAATCTGAATGAAATATAGTAATAATAAGTAATATGATTAATTAAATCCAGCAGAAACTGGCTTGGATAACAAAAGTGTATCAATTACTGTAAATTGTTGCAGTGTTTGTCTTTTTGCTAGGCTGATTGCTTTGTAAGTACATGGTAGTTAAGGCCACTTAATATAAAGTGGGACCTATTTTTTCTGTGGCTAAATAAATTATTTAGGAAACTTTAAAGCGTGAATAACACATTTTTGAGAAACGTAATAAAGTTTATCAAATATATGAGTTGCATTATTATAATTTTAACCATAGATTCCATAGACATTCACTGTATATTACTGCAAACACACTTTTTTTTCATTTTCTAAAGGCCTGAGTCAATTATTTTTCTATAGTATGTCACTAATGCTGTCCATACTGCTTTGCTTATATTGAACCTTGAATATTAGGCTACATTATAATTCTCTGCCTTTGTAGGAGGTAAGTTTTCCTCAGTACATACAAAGGAAAACACAATTCTCAAATTCTGCCCTCATCTGAGTCAACAAGTGTAGAATATTATAATTTCCAGTATAGCATGATCAGCAGATAGCAGAATCCTCTTGAAATAAACAATTTTGCGAAATTAGACACTTCTGACATATTTTGTTACTCGCCTCCACCCCCTTCTATCTGACATTGAAGTGTCCGAATACACAGTGACCCATCACACTCCACATTTTAATCCATTGTGAAATATTTTCATCCTGACCGATGGACCTGAGCTTTTGAATCATCTGCCACTTCACACACACAGGATCTGAGACCTGGGCTCACCTCTCCTGTAGCTCTCGCATACTAAATGTGAGCTCTAGTTTCTCATATCGGTGTGAAAAGAGGCTAAGTACACTTTTTGCAACACTAAAATGATGAACAGTACTAAACATATGCAACAACATGGTAAACCGGTTTTTAAAAGGACAAACAGACATTCATTATCAAAGAGCACTCGCAGCATTTTGTTAGACAGAAAATGCTTTCATTAAACTAAGGCGATATTTGTGTGGCTCAGTCTGATTTTGAACATGGCTTTTTAATGGGATTCCGATTTCAAATGAAGCTTATCTACACCGCATTCTCTATATATGCAATACACCTTTTAATAAAAGGGGTCCTATTATGCTCTTTTACAAAGTCTTGATTTTGTTTTGGGGTGTACTAGAACAGTCTCTCATACTAGGTTGTTCGAAAAACATTATTTTTCACATATTTTACATTATTACAACACCTCTCTCCCCAGTCTGAATAGTTCCTGTATCAAATGAAGGCCCACCTTCTGAATTACGAAATGTGCTGTGGTTGGTTAGCTGGGCCAGTGTGTGTTGTGATTGGCAGCACTCGGTGCCTGGTCGGGAAATGTCATGCCCCTTACCATATCCGCCTGCGAGCTTCAGTGTAAATATTGCGTCAATATCAAATCAATTTGAGTGCGATTTAAACCCGGGTTATTGTAACCACTCTAAGTTCATCTGCCTTGGGAAAGCTAGCGTGTCTCCGACATAGTGATAACACTCGTTGCCTTCTCTAGTGCAGCTCAACCAGGTCTCGTCCCATTCGTCGATATTTGTGATATCACAAATCCCGGGAAATATGCGTTGTAGTCCAAACGAGTCGTTCGTTGTAGTTTTTGAAAAGTGATTTCTGTTAAATATAATATCTCCTTTTGAAGTGGCCTTTGGGCTTTGTAACTTTGCTGATCTTTTTTTTATGCTCAAACAGCAACATTACAGACTAAAGTTGAAAAAGTGAAACAGCATAATACATACTAATACAAATAACCCCTTTAATAAAGCCAGTGCAGTTATTCTGTTCATAAAGCTCATGAGGTTTTCACTGATGAATAAACTATAGCTAATTTGCACTGAAATAAGTTTGGGCTAAATTTTTTCAGTGTGAGTGCAATTCTACAGCATGTCTTATGAATATTACTAGAAAATTATATCTTCTAGACAAAGTGTATTGTTTGTTACACAATGTATTCTTTTAAGGTACATTCTTCTCTTCATCTCTGTGTGTTTTCAAACGACATTATATTGTTTTCTAATAAAAAAAAGTTGCAGTTAACCTAATAATGTAATTTCTACCATTCACCCTTCTTTCATTCCAAGCCCTGTATGACTTTCTTTCTTCCCTGGAATATAAAGGGATATTGAAGTCTGTATTGGTCACTCTGTTCCATAGAATTTATAATAAAAGGAAAATCTATTTGAGTCCATTTGCAAGAGATCTGCTTCATCAGCCCCAGGACACAATTACATCTGTTACAACAAAGACAGAAAATCATCTGATTGGCTGGAAATTGTAAAAGAATGATGACGAAACATGCATAATTGATTGGATAATAGGATTAGTCATAAGAAGTGACTCAAGATTGCATATTAACAGATGAATAATCAGATTTTCAAACCCCCATCCATAATTCATAATTAACCTATAGGTGCATATTCAAATAAATATTAATTTCCAAAATCTACATGAGCCATGAGCTATCGTTCAAACATTGAAACACAGTATGCTCATCTATTATTATATAGCAGATATGATAAAATCAGTCATGTTATGGCTGTTGGATATAATTTGCTCAAATATTTAAAGTGATATTAATGTGATGATAAATGTTAGCGATAGAGTTGTTATTTCTCAGTTATCGTAGTAAAATCTTTAAAGCGTAAAATTAGCAGATTACAAAATCATTGTTGATGTGCTTGCAGATGTTTTGCAGAAACTAGCATTTTCAACAGTCCTGCTGCTGGGGAATATCATACCAGCATATCAGATTAAATGAGAATTGTTTGTCATGAGGGGCAATAGTCCTCATGGGTAGCAGGGCCTCATGTTCATATATCCTGGCAGGGTGTGAAATGAAACACACTATTGAGTTTCTCATAGCTGCTCCACATTAGATGTAGTTGTGACCTTAGGCTCTGGTTACTACTGACCTGCTATGTACAATTTATTTTGCTTGCAATATACCTCTCACAAGCTATTCATCATATAATGAAAAAAAAACACTTGGTACAGACTGCCTCCATTCAAAAGGGAGAACATAACAGAAAACAAAGGGAGAAGGTATGTAATATTGTCTTGTAAGGGTCCTGACACCTTTAGCATAAATTAGGCTGATCAAATGACCTGAATGAATGAAAAAAAACTGATCAGATGTGCAATCATCCATTTGCACCAACTTTCAGCTATTGTAGACATTATGTATCTTCGACACAGGTCTTCCTGATAGGCCAACAAGATGTCACAACCACCATTAACATGTCCTGAAATTCACATCCAGAAAGGTTAGTTAATCATAAACAGAGGTCAATTATTTGGTTGCCGTGATTTTGCCAAGTAAGACATGTTCCTGGATCAACATCTTTTGTTGATCCTGGATCAACATTACTGTCCAAAAATACAGACTTAACCCAATCCCTACCCCTAAACCTAACCCTACCCATAATTTATTCCTAAAATCAAAGGGAAATGATAGCTGATTAACAAGGGTGTAGTAGCACCTAATCCTGATTGTAAGCCTAAAACTTACATTTCCTGAAAAGTTATCTCTCAATTCTGATTGGTTGATTGGAATGATGTTGATCCAGGAACATGTTGTACTTGGTCAAATCACGCTCACCCAATTATTTAGAGGTTTTAAAGGTACAGTAGGAAAAATATATACTGTTTAACTCCAAGGAAAATCGTTGGCCCTGTTTCCACCAAACATATGTGTTGTTGGTGATCTGATCGCTAATTGTCATTACTGTTTCCTGATCTTAAAATGCCTCTCAGATATGTCTTCTTTTACCACTTGCGTTTGAAGTTTAAGACCTTTTTATTTTGTCATACGTTGTGTCACTTTTGTGGGAGCGCCAAGGGCTGCTCACAAATATGAATAAATAGGCAAACTCATTTTATGCAAAAACATATCAATTAGGTTATTTTCAGATTTTTGTATATACATATTATATTTTAATTGTATATTAAACAAGGGAAATAGCATTAATATATTCATTAGTTTGACTTTGTAAAGAAAGCAGAACATAATCACTGGGTGATAGGCTAAATCCAAACTTAAGACACAATATATTCTCACTGTAGCAGGGGTGCTTAATGTTGCTAAATTTAATCAGCATTAATATTATAATTCATTGTAACCAAAAGAACAATTTCATCTTAATTGCCAATGCAATAGCCAAGAGATTGTCTACTTAAAACAATGAAGCATGGTTTACTAGATTAAGATGAATGCATTAGGCTAAACTAAACACCAAGTTGCAGCCTGAAAAAAGGAGTTGGGCTAAAGTTCATAAGGATTCACAGATGGACCACAACAATCTGACACATTTTAAGCAAACAAAAGCAGGTTGTTGTCTATTTGGGGATTTTGAGTAGGCTAGGTCAAGCCATAAATGCATTGTCTACAATTATTGTGGCTCTAATTGGCATTTGAATAGCATTCATTTGTAGCCCTAATTATTTGCCTATGGATCCCTTTTTAAGTTTGAGTTTGCTAAATTTAATCAGCATTAATATTATAATTCATTGTAACCAAAAGAACAATTTCATCTTAATTGCCAATGCAATAGCCAAGAGATTGTCTACTTAAAACAATGAAGCATGGTTTACTAGATTAAGATGAATGCATTAGGCTAAACTAAACACCAAGTTGCAGCCTGAAAAAAGGAGTTGGGCTAAAGTTCATAAGGATTCACAGATGGACCACAACAATCTGACACATTTTAAGCAAACAAAAGCAGGTTGTTGTCTATTTGGGGATTTTGAGTAGGCTAGGTCAAGCCATAAATGCATTGTCTACAATTATTGTGGCTCTAATTGGCATTTGAATAGCATTCATTTGTAGCCCTAATTATTTGCCTATGGATCCCTTTTTAAGTTTGTTGTAGTTATTTTTTGATAAAAGAAAACCTAATGACTACTAGTAGCAGAGGAGACAGAAGGTCTGCTGTAAGATAATTGGAAAGTAAAGGCACATTGATGCTGAAATATCACACCCTGTGCTACACAAAACACATCATTGTGGACCAGTCACAAACCCATCCGCCAACACTTAAGCGTTCTGCTGCCATTTTGCATGTGAACTTTTGAACTTTATTTTTATTTTGTAAATGTGCTCAATTTTCAGTTTGCTTGTGAGTTCATGAACTTTTGTGTTGAGGGAAACCGGTTCAGATATGATGCTTCTTTTGTTAAGAGAGTAATTTGTCTGTCTAGTGGAGTTCATTCAGTACTGCTTAGTGTGTAATAATTTGATGCTGTTTGTTTAGGAATGCATGTATTTAATTGCTTGTTAGTTCACATTATCCTGGACTTGAACTTTGCAGACATGATTCATAACAGTTTGCAATTAAAGACTCTCAAATTGTTCATTGCGCCTAAAAAGTTATATTCTGTTGTTGATACAATGGATGTTATGGTTTGCCTTTTGTTATAGATGAGCTTTTGTTTCATTTAAACTATAGTTTGAGTTGTGTGAGAAAAGCATTTAAACTGACATCCACTGTTACAGAAAGCAAGATGTAAGCATAATTTATAAAAGTGTCATAATATTTTTCTTTTTTTATAGTTTCTGTTTTTCAGTGAATGGACAGACCAATGTTTTCAATACTTTCCTTTGTTTTCCACACAAAATGTGACCTTTTTATGCTGTTCTATGTTTTTGTTTCAAGCTGTATTTCAACTCCATGTCTGTTTTTTTTTACTGCAAAACAAGCCAATTACCTGTCATTGATGTACAATAAGATTGTTCAGCTTAATTAACAACATTAATATTGCTGTCTTGCTTGTTACTAGAGTTGACATGAGATGACGAGAAAGTTTGTTGTTTGTGCTCTCTGTGCTGAGAGAGAATGTTGGCACTATCCCGTCAGCGGAAGGTGATTGATGCTTTCAGACACGAACATCCTCTAGGGACATCAGAGGCCTCTCGCAGGTAGGTCTCAGTCAGAGACCATGTGCAAGAAGGAAAGAATCTTATAGTTTCCCACTCTTTCTACTCTCATTTTCTCTTTTCACTTAAAGAAGATTTCTTGTGACAATCTTAGTTTGTTTTGATAAGTTTGCCCTAGATTTTTCTCTTCAGAAATCTTTCATCTCCTGTGGCATGTACTGTGGGAACAGCTAGGTTTCCTCACTGCCGGAGTCAGCAATTTTACCATCACATGTGCAGCTGAGAGCCCTACACTTCAATAAACACCACAGCGGGAGGTAGCGCTTTAATAGTTAGAACTCACGTTGCACTCTGTGCTGGAGTATCATTTTCTCCCAAAACATTCACTTTTTTAAGGCTCCCTCGCTGAGCCTCAGGAAATTCACAAAAATGTGATATTTAAAACCTAAATCTTGTTTAAAGGATATAGTAAGGTTTCTCTCTGGCTTACAAAGCTGGCGACTTTTGAATGGACTTGTGAATGAAGGAGAACATTTGGCTTGTTTTCTGATTCTAGTTTTGTGGAGTTCTGGGTGAGCTGTTGAGGGAGTACTTTAGGAAAGAAAAGTAGATTTAAAGGGATAATGAAAAGTCTCAATTTCTTTTGAAATAAAATGGTTTATCTTTGCAAGAGTGTCTAAGATCTTTTTTTTATTTCTTGAAATTGTTCATTCTTAATTATTGTTCATGTGATGCACACAATAAAGCACACTAGTGGCGAGGCCAGACATTTTAAAGTAAATGGACCTCAGCGCCTACTCTCAAACTGAAGTACATCATTTTACAATACAATACAAAAATTTGAATATCATGAAAAAGGTCAATATTTTTTTTCACTTATTTCAGAAAGTGAAACCCATATATTATATAGATTCATTACACATGGAGTGAAATATTTTATTTTTTATATTTTATTTCTTGAAATTTTGATGATTATGGCTTACAGATAATGAAAACCCAAAATTCAGTGTCTTAGAAAATTAGAATATTACATAAGATCAATAAAAAAAGGATATTTTAAACAGAAATGTCAGGCTTCAGAAAAGTATGTTCATTTCTATGCGCTCGAATACTTGGTTGGGCCTCCTTTTGCATGAATTACTGCATCAATGCGGCGTGGCATGGAGGAAAATGAAATCAGCATCTCCATGAAGCTTGTCAGCAGAAGGAAGCATGAAGTGCTCTAAAATTTCCTGGTAGATGGCTGCGTTGACTCTGGACTTCAGAAAACACAGTGGACCAACACCAGCAGATGACATGGCAGCCCAAATCATCACTGACTGTGGAAACTTCACACTGGACTTCAAGCAACATGGTTTCTGTGCCTCTCCACTCTTCCTCCAAACTCTGGGACCTTGATTTCCAAATGAAATGCAAAATTTACTTTCATCTGAAAAGAGGACTTTGGTCCACTGTGTTTT